>NW_013532721.1:4169683-4174510 GCF_000836235.2 Papilio xuthus
ATGTTTTGGTCTTACTCGTACCTTGCTTTGAATTATCTTCCACCATTTCTAACGCCTTAAATCTCATCTCAAGAAATTGATGTAGCTGTTGAAAACTCGGCATTTTTTCACTGTCTGCAGTTATGTGCTGTTCCCACAATTGATGACTCGTCGGATCTAATTTCGAAACTGTTATGTAAACAATAATGTCATCCCATGCATCCGTATTAATTCCCATATTTTTGAAACTATTGAGGCAATCTAATGTTGTGTACAGCAACTGTTTTAATAGATAAGCCGATTCATGAGCCATTGCTTTCAATCTAAATAATTTTTTGAAAATGCTATTTGCGAGGTACCTCTTGTTGTCAAATCTATTATATAATGTTTCCCAGGCTTTAATATAATTGTCGTTTGTAATAGTAATACTGCGCAGTAATTGTTCTGCTTCCCCGGCTACAAGAGACTTGAGATAATGCAATTTCTGAACATTATCTAAAGTTGTATTTTTATGAACGATCGATGTGAATAAATCTCTAAACGATGGCCAGTCTGTATAACTACCCGAAAATGTGGGTATCTGTATCGCAGGTAACTTTATCTCTGTACTTGTACTAGTTCTCGGGCTAAGTGCATTACTTGTAGTCATTTCCCTTTTTAATTCTATTAACTTTTCTTTTAACGAAGTCTTATAAATTGTATAAAGTTCATCCAATTCATCAAACCTATCTAGACTAAAATATTCGACAGAACTTCTTTGTCCACGAAGAATCAACGCCGATAGTTCTTCGTGTCCCCTTGTGAACGAACAATATAAACGTTCCAAGGTATCTAAGCGAGTTTCTACGTAACTTGATGTTATTCGAGAATTAGGTGTTTTCAAGTAATTACTTTGAGCCTTTTGTATTTGTTCAATCCTGTCCTCTTGAAGACTAATTAACCTTTTGGCTTGTTCCATCTTATTAATTCAAAGTAAAACACTAAACAAATCAAAACAAGTAGGAAGAAAACTAAGAAGGTATATAGCAAAATAATTGCACTAATAAACTTGTTAATATGCACCTCAGTATCAACCGTAATAACCTGTCCACACTTGTATTCAATTGACAACCCTCAAATAACGTTTGTTTATTAATCCAAATATTCTTCCAACTCTAAACTCAACTTTTAATATATTATAACCGAGTCGAATATTTAAGTCCAACGTAATACACTCAGACCGAAATATTCGGCAAACGAAGGACCATTGTTTGTTTCCTACGCAAACTTGTCCGAAATTTGGACGACTCGACCAACGCACAACGAAACGAACGAAAACTACAAAACGCAACGACAACAATAACAACCAAAGAAACGCAATGACAACACCGAACCAAACACCAAACATATCCGACTTGCGGGAAGCATATCTGTAGCGAGACATTGTATCTTAACATCGCGATTAAAGTAAACGATATCTCGCTACAGCGCCATCTGTTAGGGTGCAGCAGAAACGGCGCCAACACTAAATACATGTAAATGTGAAACCGTTTTTCGCCATTTTAAATGCATTGTTTCAGTTTGACAATGTAAAGGTATTTGTAAAAGTTTGTCGACGCGTTTGTTTGTCTGTCGCAACAAGTCGGTCAGGTTCATTTGTTTGGAACACTTTACGTTAATAGTTAAATATTACACATGTTTGCGGATCAGATTACACTCGGTTTAGACAGAGCGATTGTTTAGACTACAATCGTCGGTGTTGAAAAGGATCGATTTTTATTTTTTTTATTTGGAACAACTAATGATTACATAATGTATATACATCAATATAAAATATAGAGTGTCGGTGGCTCAGGGGTCAAGCACTTGACTGGCAATCAGCAAATCCTGGGTTCGAATCCCGACATGTACCAATGTGTTTTTCGATATCCGATTTACATATCTACATTTATCCGACGTTCTTACGGCAAAGGAAAACATCGTGATAACCTGCACATATCTGAGAAGAAATTCAAAGAAATGTGTGAAGTCAACCAACCCGCACTTGGCCAGCGTGGTTGACTATGGCCTAATCACCCTTAACTTAGGGTAGGCTCAGAGCCACTCGGTGGGGACGTGTAATGAGCTGATGATGATGATATATAACAACTTAGTAATTATGTACCCAACATCGTTGTTCACAACTATGGTAAAGAAAAGAAAGGAAAGAAAACAGTAATAAAACTCTTCATACAATTAAACAAATTAGTTTACAAAGACTATAATCGAACTATTTCTGATGTATTTTGATACATATATGAAAGTCTTTGTATTTTAGTGGTCAAGGGTGACGATTGAACAAATAGCCCCTGTCCATATAATCATCTTACTAATATTACTATTCTTAATTTCTGAATGTTATAATAATAATAATTTTACTAATACTAATAAGCTGATAGCGAAGAGCTTCGACCAACATCTCAAGAAGCTCTCGCTACACAGTTGGATTAAGGGCCCGATACAAAAGGCAGTTGTCTTAGAAACCGCGCGCATCGTAAGAAGGTTCCTGTCTCTGTAGCCCTGACCACTGGTTGTTTGAGTCATGGGATTCCGCAGCTGGTGGTGTTCTGTTTTTAATATAATATGTTTTGTATATTTTTATTTGTTTTGGATATGAAATGTATTATATTAAAAATATGATAAATAAATGTATAATATATGTGAATAAAATTTTACTAATATTATATTATAAATGCGAATGTTTAGATGAATGGATAGATGGATGTTTGTTGGAAGGTATCGTCGGAACGGCTCAATGGATCTTTATGAAATTTGATACAGAGGTAGAACATAACCTAAAATAACACATAGGATACTTATTAAGTTTTTTTTTAATTCCGCGCAGCCAGAGTTCTTCTTAGAGAACTATAGTTAATTCTTAATACCATCGTAAACAGCTGATATACATAGCAATAGTGTCTAATAAAGCTTATGGTAACCTTCATTTTAAACCTACAAATATTGATTTAAATTCTTATAAGACATTACTCAATCGTAGGTCGTATACTACTTATGTTTGTTGATATTGTTAAAGCAATAAAGATGACAACCACTTGTAATATTTCAATATTTATGGCACTACAAAAATTTACGTTCAACCATACCAAAATGTTTTAAGGTAAACTTTTTTTGAAGGGTGCTACAAGAGACTAGAAGACAACTGTTCTTATTTTATAATTACAAAAACCATTGTCTTAAAGCAAGATACTTGTTTAAATAAATTTTTAAGAAAATTCAAGTCGTGTCTAATGCAGCACAAAGTAAGTATTTAGTAGAAACAGAACTTCGCGAGATATGAAAAAATAATTGCTATTAAATTATGCTTTTGTTTTGACTTGCTCTTCCCCGAATAAATATTCGAATTTCTACGAAAAATCCGATGGAATCGTCACGAGATGATAAAATTACTTAATTCTAACACATTGCCAATGCCACAGCAAGGTTAAATTCATTTCATATAAAGACAGAGGTTAATATGTCGCCATTACTCAATACCAGTTATTTGTAGAAATAGTTTGAATAACAAATACAAGAATAATTTATAACGCCTACATTATTTTTATAGCAAAATATTTTAAGTCTGTAGAGTACATCTTTTACTAGGCGCTTTCTAAATTGAATCAATACATATATCGTGAAAATTATTTATTTACGTTTGTACTACTAAACTACACAAATTACGAATTGTGATCCAAATTACATCAACGCACTATCATCTCATATTATGTTGGAGACAAAGGTTTCTATTTAAAATAATTACGGATGACAGATACAGACATATTTTATTTTTTTATTTCCTTATTTCTTGTTAGGATCCAACAAATTTTAATAAATGTTTCGACATTTATCTCAACCTGATGCGAGTCTAGGTTATCGGTAGATCACTGTACACAAATTTGTATGTAATGTGACCTTTAAATCGTAATTTCAAATTTATCCAGCAAAAAATCAATCTTAATTCGGTGTCTTTATGGTTTTTGTACTCGTTAATATTTGTACAGCTTAATATTACATAATTTATGGACCTTGTTTATTGTTTGTGAAAAAAAATGTGTTTGTTTTACCTATTTTCGCAAAGAGATATGATAATTTAAACGCCGTTGTTTTACTATGTGTAGGTCCGCATTATATGACCATATTTTCCTTAAGTGCTTATATGTAGATAGATAACAAAAATATACACAATTAATAAAATAGGCTTCACTTATTTGTTGCAGAGGCTGTCACTGCACATAGCGGTGGTCCTGCTTGCGGTGTACCACACCTGCAGAGCGGATCTTGCAAGAAGAGATGTATCAAGCTTATACAACCAGAACTATGGGGTCCTGGGAGCTCCGATAGATGCTAACTTGAACGAGGACGGATACTTCTACCCCAAGCCCAAGATACCATTCCCTCCGCCGCCACCCCCTCCACCGCCCTCGAGACCACCGCCGCCGCCGCCTCCACCGCCTCCGACTAGACCACCACCTCCTCCCCCGCCGCCGCCAACAAGACCACCACCACCACCACCACCGCCGCCGACAAGACCGCCACCTCCACCACCACCGCCCCCGACGAGGCCACCGCCTCCACCACCGCCGCCACCAACAAGACCACCACCGCCACCGCCGCCACCTCCTACGAGACCACCTACGCAGCCACCTACTTACAGTACACAGTTGGATGTGAGCAGGACAACGGGTTACGACTATCCAACTCCTAAAGTACCTTTTACATTCCCCACTCGTCCACCACCACCACCACCGACCACACAACAACCTACATACCTACCACCAGTCACTAGGCCACCGCCGCCACCGCCGCCGCCACCACCGTCCACGACCAGGC
>NW_013532721.1:4174831-4349282 GCF_000836235.2 Papilio xuthus
CCAACAAGACCTCCACCTCCACCACCGCCACCGCCAACCAGACCACCAACTACCTACCTACCACCACAAACAACAAGAAGGCCGCCGCCGCCACCACCTCCACCGTCCACAACAAGACGTCCCCCAACTTATTCCACTTCTAGAACAACCGGTTATGACTATCCTACCCCGAGTGTAGTTTTCACTTTACCTACGAGACCCCCAACACAACCACCACCTCCACCGTCGCCGACTACCAGGCCGCCACCGCCGCCATCGCCGACCACTAGACCACCACCGCCGCCGTCGCCCACCACAAGACCACCACCACCGTCACCCAGGCCCACATCGCCCACCCCAGGGTACACCTATCCGACTCCATCGCGTATTCCCTTCACAACTAGACCACCCGTTTACATCACTCCGCCTACCACACAAAGACCGATTTACATTCCACCTTCGACCACCAGAGTTCCCTACACGACTCGACCGCCTTTTGTACCTGATGAGGGCTACTACTACGATAGACCTAAGGTTCCCTTCGTTTTCTAAGTTATGATTAGTGACTTCTTTCTAAGATGCCATACCTAATGTGATACCAAACTTAGTTCTTTTCCCTAAAACACTGATTGGGTTTTTTATAATAGCTAATACTAAATTTATTCTGGTGTGACTAAATGATTAAGGTATCAACGTTGTAAATATTTAAATTCATATCTAACACTTGAAATATTTTTATAACAATTTTATCGGCCCTTTACTACCAAATTCATATTAATATACGGAAGTATATTCCAATAATGAATATAAATACTCATAATGAAGATCGTCACTGCCTTATTAACTAATTCTAATTTTAAGATTGTAAAGTTATATTTTGAATAAAAAAAATATTAAAATTATTTGTTATTTTTTTGCATTCATCCCCTACTACTGAATCAAATTAAATTGTGACTCGTGGACTAAGTTCAATGAACTCCAGAATTACGTAATTTCAGCAGGACAGGGACTTTGTTAAATAAAAGCCCTAATAAGTTAGAAATGATAGCCAAGCATAAAAGTAAATGTTGTTTTAGAAGTTACTAGCTGTCGCCCGCGACTCCGTCCGCGCGGGATTAAAAATAGATGCTGGCCGATTCTCAGACCTACTCAATATGCTCACAAAATTTCATAAGATTCGATCAAGCCGTTTCGGAGGAGTATGAGAACGAAAATTGTGACACGAGAATTTTATATATAAGGAAGTTAATCTAAGCAAAATGCTTTAAATAATTTCAAGTTAATATTTTTGTTTCAGTGAATACCATATTGTATACATACTACAAGAAATTACGTAAGAATATTATTTAAAAAAAATATAGTGTAATACTTTCAGACACTACCGGAACTTTATATTGTTAGATGTCACGCGATAAAACAGTTTATTGACCATTTTTAGACATTTTGCCGAAAAGCAATTAGCCTGATCTGTTTCAACGTATAAGATTTTTCAGTATTCCCTAGAAACTCCTTTATTAGTCCAATATATTCAGAGATTTTTAGTTTTACTTAAATTGTTATATAGACTATAATCCAAAGATAGAAGTGCAATTAAAAATTAATAAATGCCGTTATTTAAAACTATTTTTTATAAAACGTTACATAAGTATTATGTTTATCGCTAAAAACACGTATTACTAGTTGTCGCCCGCGACTCCGTCTACACAGGATTAAAAAAAACTATATAGCCTATGTGTTTATCCAGACTATGTCCTACATCAGTGCCAAATTTCATCAATATCCGTTGAGCCGTTACCCAGATATCTTGTAACAAACATCCATTCATCCATTCAAACTTTTGCATTTATTACATTAGTAAGAGGTTAGTTTAATTACTACTTAAAAATGAAACTTTTGAGTTAATGTGTCTATCTGATTTACATTTAAAAATTTTCAGATTAAAGATACGTGCATATTGTACGCGATTACCGTAGCCAACAATGAACTATAATTTGTAGAGAACATTACGAATAGCTTACCATTTTCTTTGACTAACGTCTTTATGACTAACTTTCTCTTGCTTTTTATGTAAAAACTAGATTCACGAGAACTTAAAATACAGTATTTTTGTGAAAGATTCTAGATAATTTACGTATAATGCAAAAGTATATATTTATTGCGTAAAATTAAAAAAAAAATTACGTGATTTCTAGGTTAGGATTTCCATTTTTTTTCGAAGGATTTGTGAAAATATATTTGGGAACTGGAATCAAAATTGAATTGTTTCGTTTATGTAATGAAATTAACATACTAAATTAGGTATTTTACACAATAGTTTTTTTTATGTTATTTGAATATTTATGGAGTATATACAGATACATAGTCATTATGTGCGAATTAATAAATACGTTTCTCCCGTGCGCGATGTTCGTGCACGCTCTGGTGACTTTAGTGATGTACACACTATCGATACTTTTTTGAATAAGCTAACAAAAAGATTTAAATTCTTTAATCTAAATACCTATGGTATAAATATAAATGGTGTTATTATTTAACTCTCCTCTTTATAGATCTTTAGGCCGAATAATTTTAAGATTTCATATTGGTCAAGGTCTGTATACCTTCATGAAGCAATCACGCATATTAACTTCTTACATTTACTACTTTTGAAATTATACAAAAGAACTTTTTGTTGACACGATGCATCAATTAAAATATACAATTTCATACATTTAGTAAATGTTGGTTTAGAAAATCATTAACCTCTATTTAAACTGTTTTATGTATCAACTAAAAATTTTCCTGATAATGTAAACAATGAAATTGCTACTTATAATTTTTTTAAAGAAAATGTTAGGTTTATAATATTTTGGCCGCGGACGAGAGCGAAAGCGTGGCCGTGGCCCCGTCCCGATGCGTTGGAGGAACAGAGAGGTTTAGTGGGTATGAATCCGTTATGAAGGAGAATCCCACACAACTACCGCTTCCCCCCCGAGGCGCGGAGTAAACATAAAGCATTCCTCTCTGAAAAAAAAGGGTTTATAATATTTAAATCATATCGATAATTACGTCCAAAGAAATTCCTACCCTACGGTTAACGTAGAAACAATCTCGTAGAATAACATTATGATTGGTGCGGTGCATAAGAATCTGTCGCATTTTTGAGTACGGACGCACACAGCGCTCTTGTTTGTAAACCAAACAAACAAATAAACAAGGAGTGGGACATTCTTTCTCGATCTAGTAATGTGATTAGCAAAATGACAAGTGACCAGTCGGTAACTAGTAGCAGCTCCCAGGCGAGACATTTCGGTCTATACAGGACTATAGACGCAAGGACCGAGGAGTTTTTAAGGCTCTCCAGGAAACGTCAGATACGGCAAGGCTGCGCATGCGCAGCTGTATCCACTGCTATCACCGTTACCATAATTGTTGTAAGTATTCTATGTTTAGGAGAAAGTTTTTTGTACCGTATTTAAACGTTGTTTTTGTGCTAACTTAGTTTTATCTAACTTAACTTATTTTAATGGAGTATTGCTGTGAGAAACACATTATATGATTGTTTTTATTAAATAAAATGGATTTAAAAAAAGTGGTAAAATTTGTTAATTTAACTCAAAAATATGTCTTAACTTTTACAATATTTTATTTCTTATTAAAGCAAGCATACCAATAATTTAAATATAACTAAAAAAAATTAAAGAGTCGCTGTACGAAAATAAGGAAGCATTATTAATTGCCGATAAAATCTTGTAAACGTCCAACAATTTACTACACGAACGGAATAAAAACATCAAATTGACGACCAATTATTGTGTTTACACAGTGAAGTACGTTGACTTGTATAAAAATGTAATATTACAAGTTATGTTTCCACTATCAAAACAAATATTGTCGAATCTGGATAAGCGATAGTCTAAGAGACCACTATTATTCTCGCTTATGGTTCTCTTCTAACACAAACTTTTCGGTTGCGAAACCATCGGAACTGGACAATAAATTTCGCTTATAGAAGTTTCTCGTTTATCCAGATTCAACTATATACAAAAACATATCATACTTACGGGAACAGATAGAGCTTAACGTAATAAATTTAATAATCTATATCTGACGATAAAGTATGCATCTAATTAGAACTGATCGCTACATCGTTTTAGAGTTAAAGTGAAAATATCTTTGATTCTGATGGTTGGATACGATAATAAATATCTCTTACTAAGTCTTTTTGTCCAAACGGCAAAAAAAGTGACTCTTAGCTATTAACAAGATAACGTCTGTCCATTTTGTTCAATCATAACTTAGTGATTCTATAACTTAAATAAAGATTTGACCAAAGTATTCTTAAGTTGTTCCTAAGTTTTAGTTAAATCGTGTATTTGTGACTAACTTCATGTGTTTTTTTTTAATTTTACGGTAAGTAATTGTTGATTTTGTTTTTATACTTTTAATTTTCTAGGATTAATTGTCATTCTAAATTATGCCACCTAAACTAAAAAAATAAGAACACGAAGGCTAAATAAAATAAAAATGAAATAATCCCAAAAAAATTTGAATTCAGAAGTCAAAACTCTATTCTTATCATTATTTGTTATTGTTATCTATTTACTTAAATGTCGTAATTTACAACTTTCAAAATCTATCTATCGTGAGTTAACAAAACTAAAATGTATCTATTTCTCTCATTTCAGAGCATTCTCCTTGTCTTTGAACTGAACTTCAACCAACATGAAGAGCATAAACGTACAAAGAATTGGCGAGATTTAATAAACAACTCCGCAGATGATAACATTTATAATAATGCCAATTACAACATAGACAAAATAACTTTAAAAATGTTGCCAATTTTAATAAAAGCTATCAATAAGAATAAACTTATTGACAAATTACTCGACGTTTATACAACACCACGTTCGGGATATGAAAAAGGGTACACAACCGAGTACCCTTATAAGAAAAACGTGTTTTCCGGTCGAAGTAATTGGATCAGATTTCCGACATCAAGACTCCTTGCTATCGAATACAAAACTTCACCCATAGTATATTTTAAAACACCTAAAAATGATTATTTCACAAAAATAAGAAAAATCCGAGACTACCAACGCATCATGAATTATGTAGATAAAATGATAAGTGACCGTGTAACATTTGGATCGACTCAAGCTATGACAAAATACGATGATTACGCGCAAGATGAAACCCAAACACAGAAGACAGTAACAACTCCCTTATCGAAAAATAACAATAAAGGAGAACATCATTCATATACAAAAAAAGAAATATCAAAAGAAGGAAAATCTATAAATTGCAAATGTCCAAAAAAAATAAGTGAAATTTTGAGAAATTTAATATCAAACATAAAACTTTTGATGCCGTCTTACGAATCCACAGAGTCTACAGTTATAGCAAACGAACTCGACAAATCACCTTGCGATAAAGGTGATACCAAGTTGCCTTCAACAAGCCCTCCCATCAGCACTTATAACATTGATCAGACTGAACAATCGTCTACTCAGAAAACAACTCCTTCGACGGTTACACCGGATGTAAAAGTAGATTATCCAGAACAATACGTACCAACAAAACTTAACGACTTAAAAAGAGATCAGACGCTAAAGACCATCGTTAGTTTACTTCAGCCAAAATTCATGGGCCAACAGACATACGACTTTAAAGGCCATACAAAACATACTACAACACCGCCCATGTACATCGAAAGGACAGAAATTATTGAAGAAAAAACAACATTACCGACACTGAAACAAAGTTTTAATAAACATGATCCATTGCATTTGATGACGACTGCACCTGACTATAATTTACTAAACAAAGTAAACTATAACAAAAGAATACCAACCGAACTGATTTACAGTGAAAGTACTGAAGATAAAGACATATTTACTACTGATTCAGCTGATAACTACTTAAATCTAGACGTCCACAGCTTAGAATTGGTGAAAAGGAAGCTGATATCATCTTGCAAGAAAACTAAAGAAATAGTATTCCAACAACCCTATAGGAATATTAAAAACAATGCATTGAAAAGAACACATGATAGAAAATGGTACAACTTTCAAAATAATACTTCCGTAGATATAACAAAAATACTGTATCCTATAGCTACAGTACATTACCTGTATCACTCTCAAAATACCACCGTTGAAATAACAACAGCCAAGACTATTACGACTGCTGAAGCGACCACATCAACCACAGAAAAACGAGAAGCTCTTACCAAAACATCGCCACCTATTCCCTCTACCATAGCCACCACAACTATGCCAACAACTACAGATTTTACTGTAACAACAACTGTAGTTACTAAGTTATTACCAATAAAGAACAAACTGGAACCGAGATCTGAAAAAAAAGTTTTGGAACAAAAGTTTAAGGAAGAGAATTTTAGATCAGAAGAATTAAATTTAGACGATGATTTTGAGAAGATAATCATTGATGACAATTATCAAGAAAATGATTACAAAGACAGACGTATAGATGATCTCCTTAGCCATAAGGATAGTAACATAGAAAATGAAATATCCGAAATGAATGACAATAAAGGCAATATTGTCCCAAAATCGGTAGACAATAAAGAAAAAGATGATTTCTTTTTTACATCGATGGCATTATACAATAAACCTCGTTCATATTTAGATATTCAAAAAAGTAACAATAAACAAGACGACAATTACAATTTGGATTTAAATAATTTATTTGAATAGTAATGACATACCAACTTTTAAGTACTGTCAGATATTTATTGAAACCTTTGTTATCATATTAAACATTCACAATTAGAAGTTATTTTATTGAAAATCCTCAAATTAAATGTGTTCTACGATATCGAATGTAATATTTGACACTATGTTCAATCTTGTTTCAGGCAGTTCTACTGATCTACGAGTATGCGATTGTTGTAGAATCGAGTTTAGTACAAAATAGGAAAAGCCTAAACAAATCGGACAGAGAAAAGTCTATGAAAAATCTTAGACCTATAGCTGATAGATTAGATAGAAGCTATTTTGGATTTGACCAAGATTATTATGAAAGAATGCCACTTCTTGTTAATGCATTGGCTGAAAATGTTTACACCCAACCTTTTCCAGAAACTGTAACAGTGCAAAAATATAAAAAACACGACATAGCTTTACGAGCGCATTTGCCTTTTAATACTTACAAATTGATAAGAAGAACAAGTCCAAGACCATTTAATTTTGATCAAATTTCTACACCGTATCCTTTTAGTAAAATGTATGGATCAAAAACATGGGTTGATAGTTATCGTAATGCTCAAAGGATGAAAAATCTTCAGCACGTCATGATGTATCTTGGGAAAACAATCAACGCCAAACATAGTGATATACATACGATTCCAACACAGACGCACATCGCATTTACTGGAATGTATATTGAACCTGCAAACGTAAAATACACCACGGATAGTTTCATGCAAAAGGTAAATCCAACACAAACTCGGCATCGAGTTGACCCTCTATTCACATTTAAACCTGACAACCCAGGAGATGTAAATCTATTAGCAGAAGACTTTGCGTCAGGTTTAACCGATAACGAAGAGAAAAAAGAATCTTATCCATATTCTCGAATCGAAGAAAATTGTAGCCATAATTCTCGAGAACAAAATATGGGGACTGAAAAGTCAAATTCCAATGAAGATTCTAAAATAAATCGTTTTAGAAAACAAGGCTTAGGTACTGAATATAAAACTCAAAGTCATTCTCCGACCACCTCTAAAATGTTAGAAAAAATATATATCACAACTTCACGCCCTGTAATACACTTTAAGCCGAGATCTGCAAGGCCTGTTTCCCGCACATATATTAAATTTACAAGACCACGACCACATCCAAAAGACGTCACCACAGTTGACTCTATTTATAAGCGTAAACCAGAATTGAACAGCAGTACTAATATGATAGTTAATGTAAATGTTTTTCCTATGGAAAGTGAAGCAAAAAATGGAGACCAACATTTTAAAGAAAGCGAAAATTCTATTCGATTCTCGACCACACAGAAGCCGATTAAACAAATACCTATAATTGTAGCAAAGCAAGTAGAAGATTACCATGTGGGGAGTTCGGGCATTATACCGATGACTACAATGACGCAAGCTAGGGAGCAAGAAGTGCTAACCGTAACTCCTTTGCTTGATACTACAGAACCATATTCTGAATCGATTTGGTCAACTAATCCACCTGATGTTATTAAATTTAGTAGAGAAGATGCCAAAATCCCAGATCAGTACACGACGATGACATTTGAAGATATTCCATCGACAACGGAAACTAATTCAAGAACGTACAAAAGTGTTGCATACGACGAAGATCGAAATATTGAAGCGAAAACACTTATTATAAAGTTGGTAAATAATTTAGAATCGACTACTAGGCAAAGCAATAGTTATGATCGATCAGAAGTGGAAGAATTTACAACAAATACTTATGTACCGCAAATTAACGGTCATTATAGAAATATGGAGAATTTACGTAAATTATTTGAACTCTTGAAAGAAAATTCAGAAAAATATAGAAGAAACAGACTTAAGCCAATAACAACCGTCCATTCCCCAACTTATGTACCCACGTATATCGAAATTAAAAGAAATCGCACTGGACATTTCAACGAATATAATTAATAATCATTTTTAAATGTTTAAAAATTAGCAATATCTATTTAGATCTCCCACCGATTTGTTTTTCTTATTTACTAAAGTTAGTATTGGGATTTTTCGTCCTATTCGTACCGAATTACCTTATATGTTACTACTATAACGTCCCTTATATTTTCTACTCAATTACCTTACTCTAGTGGTTTCTGAGCGTCATCGGTCCAGTTTAACTACTACACCTAAAAATGTTAAAAAAAATAATGCCATCCTTTCATTCTCCTTGCAAAGATAGAATGGCAATATGTGTGTTTACGAGTGCTTTGGCAGTAACATCACTTAATAATCTCAAACGATTTGAAAATCGAATTATCGAAATAGGTTTTTATAGAAACCAAATTTGTAATAAAAGCATAAAAACATTAAATAAAATAACTGTTATAGTTCTGGTGTTTTGTTATTTTTAATGACTTACCGCTATTATCAAATCTTATGTATTCTGATACAAATTTGAAGCCTTTAAATTAAATTAAATTAAAGCGCCTTTTCAAAATCAATAGCAAAAATGTGTACAACTTACTTTTTTACTTTCGGTAAGTGATCTTTAATTTAAAAAAAAAACTTGTCAATATGTCAAAAAGGTCTTGTGAAATGAGGATTTTTACTATAGATGAACTCTTAAAGAGTTAAATTAAAGGGCTGATTAAGAGTAAATATATCAGATATTCCAGTTCGCTTTGACCTTTCTACTCTACTTACTGTAGTTTAATATTAAAATATAGTAGATTTATTATAAATCAAAAACATATGACACGTTTTTATCAATAAATTTCTTAGAAAACAACACTCAATTCGATTTTTTATAAATTAATGACATAACACAATAACAAGAGACTGCTTCATACTTATACCATTAACCCATAAGGTGCGATAGCAACTAGCCCTGCAAGTTCACTTCAATGCCCGTAAAATTGTAGTAGCATTAAACGTGTTAATTGAAAATAAAAACACAATTCTAAAGATATCGGGGTCATTTCTTAATTTTTTTTTAATTTTATTACTTTATTTTTATAAAAGGGCAGTAACACACTGTTGGTAAATTAAATTGATTTATGTTATATTAAAATTAATATTCTATGGTCCCGTGACCTTAATGCAACTACTCTGTGCGCCCTTTAAAACCGCGACCTAACATGTCCGTCTCTTTCTGTCACCAGTGACCTCCATATCCACATCTCGTCTCACGCATCTCAAGAAAACCCCGTTACTTTTACCAATGCAAAAAGGCGCTATCTGCGAAGAGTTGAAGATGTAACTGTCGATATAATGCTGTCACTTTCACACATAGAGTTCGCACATAAGATTAGTGAGCGAGAAAAATGCAATACAAATCCAGTCTCGAAGACCGGTGGTGCAAGTTTTTGACAGTACGATTTAAACTTTGCGGAGTGAGTTTGTGGAAATAAAAATGTTTGTAAAAATTAAGTAAATAAAAGTTTGCAATATCAATTCAATGATAAATATGTGTATATTGTGAATTTATTGTGAGAAACAATAAGTGAAAGGGTTAACGTTTTTGGTAATAAGGTACGTATTTGGGTATAACTGTTATTGACAGTTAGGCAAAGGTGTATTTACATGCGGAACTTTCTTTGCATAACTTTGTTAGTCATCAAGGCCAAATTATATTGTGTCCTATTCAAAGATCATATTAATAAACTACTACTCTAGTAAGCTTGATTTTAAAAAAAGAATTTAAAAATATAGACGACTTAATATTACTTTGTCGTGTTCAATGCAAATAACCAATGATGCAACGAAAAATTTATTTTTGTAATTTGGATTTATTTTAATGTTATTTCTAACAACTAAATCTTACTCCTGTTATTTAAGTATTAGTAAAATAATTCAACATTACCTTCGAAATGTAACGTGATCAGATCTAGATATCAAAAATCAGCGTAATTAAAGACCTAGATTCGAGACATTTTTAGCACAAAATTCAATCCCTAATAATACTTTCAATAAACGTGATATAATATAGATATCCTTCTTTACTGTATAAGAAATAGTCAAATATATATATATGTGTCAGTTTACAAGAAACACGAAGGATTTTGTGAGAAAAATATCAACCTAACATTTCTGTATGACCAAGATTCGTCCTATAATAGTCAAAGACATGTGCCCTTTACGATAATAAATCTGTCAGTTCTTTCTAACAAAAAAAAAACAATAACGCATCACATTGGTCCAATCAGCAATAGAAGAGCCATAAAAAACAACTGAACTATCAAATTAAAAATAAAATTAATCGTTTTATTTTAAATTGTATTTAGTTTCCAATAACTTGGTCTCAGTATCTCATTGTTTACGTTTAACGTAGCAATATTTTCACGTTGGAGTTCTAAGAGGAGCATTGTAAGGCTTTTCCCACGCACCATTGTAAGCGGTTCACTGACATGGGAACGAAACATACAAACTATCAATGCCTTCCGTTTGAAATTCCATCAAAGCTTTTAATATACGCCAATCGACTATATTTATTACAGACTTCCTACAATAATCGTTGTATAATAGTCATAAATGTACTTAATCCTATGACGTAGAAGTAGGCAGTGTCGGATGTTATCCAAATGTAATATTTCCCTGGTTACTTAAATACTATAGGATTTAATTGCCGTATTGTAAGATCTCTATGAGTTTGTTAAGAGCAATCTAGTCTCCGATCATGGCTGCAGCGCGGAGTTGTGTCTCAGATAATTATAATTTTTTGATTTTTTTAAATGTTATTTTTCTCGTGTTCAGTTTATTTATTTCCATAAACTTAAGACAATTTAGGTAATTTTCAGTTCATCTTACAAAGCTATATAGACGATGGTCCTTCGAGTCAGATTTTGTACACGTGTTACGTACAAGCATATATTCATAATAATGTTTCTACGTAAATTTTTACCTCACCAAGTCTCTTTAAAATCATTCTTACCTAGATCTGATAAGAAAAAAATGTTCCTTCGAGATAATCTACAGACTTTTTGCTTCAGTAATACAGTGTACGTGCTGTTATTGGAGCGCTGCAATAATTTGTGCAACATTTCAAAAGCGCACGTCAATACGGATGACGTATATTGTTAGTATTCAAGGCGAAGCGGACCGAAACGTCTGCATAATTCTGTCCAGGTATCGGATTTTAGAATTTCATCAGAAAACTGTTTGTCGCAAAACATTTTATTACGTGATCTCTTTATTTATTTGGTTTATTTATAAAAATACTATTAGAAAGAGCCTCGACTTCATAGGTCAGCATTTATAATATTTAATTAAGTCAATCTTACTTCTTACTAATATTATAAATGTGAATGTTTAGATGGATGGATGGATTGGTTTGAAGGTATCTCCAGAACGGATGAACCGAACTCTATGAAATTTGGCATGCATATAGAACATAGTCTGGAAGAACACATAGGCCACTAATCGAGTTTTTTTTTAATTACGCGCGGACGAAGTCGCGGGCACAGTTCGTAATCTAAATAAAACTATTCGATGTTTTCATACATCCAAATAGCTTAGCTTATAAGTTGTATAATAAGTTCTATAAAATATATAAAGTAATGTAAGTAAAAGTAAAGAAAATAAATAATAAATTACTTTCTTAATATATTAAGTAGATGAATAAAGATGCAAGAAGTCACTTTACTATACGGTATGTGAATTGGTACCATTTCTGGTTAAGGTAATCAATTGCGCCATCAAATATAGAACAGTTTGCGACATCTCGGAGACGGAAATGGTACTGTAGTAAATAATTTACTTCATTAGACCCAGAAGTCTACGAAGTACAAGTTTTAGTATTCTACATAGCCCTATTTCATTCTATAATTATTCAGTTAGGGTAACGAGTAAATGGATAAACTGATTTTGAGGTACTACTGCTGACTATAACTGGCCGTAAATATGAAAATAAATTGCCAGCCTAAAATAACGTAAAAGAAAAATTTATAGAACAAAAAGCAATGTACCGATAAAAGCCCAATGTAAGGGGAATTATTGTTGATGGTGCAAATTAAACGTTTCATACACTAACACATACTACTTTCATTTTATTAACATAGAAAAGCGTTGTGTTTTCTATATTATTTTCATCATCATCATCAGCTCACTATATGTCCCCACCGAGGGGCTTGGAGCCTACCTTAAGTTAAGGGTGATTAGGCCATAGTCAACCACGCTGGCCAAGTGCGGGTTGGTTAACTTCACACATATCTTTGATTTTTTTCTCAGATATGTGCAGGTTGCATCACGATGTTTTCCTTCACCGTAAGAACGTCGGATAAATGTATATACAAATGTAAATCGGAAATCGAAAAACACATTGGTACATGGCGGGATTCGAACGCAGGACCTGCAGATTGCAAGTCAAGTGCTTGACCACTGATCCACAGACGCTCCACGGTCACGACATGTTATTTTACATGGCTTAAAATTATTTATTACGGATCTAGTAGTTACAACTCAATTGTTATGATTATTTATTACAAGACTGATTTCAAAAATTCCCAGAGTTCCAATTACATTGCGTTGAGGTCAACTCCAGTTCACGCGGCTGTCGCAAGCCAATAGCGATTGTTCTGAACTCGGGCCCGAAATACGAGTCGTTTCGTTCCGATACGTTTCGTTACACCGGATTGTGTAATTGTGTTAATTGACCACGCATGCTTTTAAAACGGTTTTTTGTCCTAAAGCTTTTATAAACGAAATATTGGTATCGAAATTCTTTTACCTAAATGTGATAAAATATTTATAAGTTCAAAGGTACCCGTAAATTTCTTATTTTAATTGGTCGTGTTTGTGTATAAGACACCTAGATATGACCTAGGTTCGTATTGTAATTTGATCGATGATAACACACGAAATGTTTTGAGAAATATAAATGAACGTAACAGTAAACAATTTTTGTATTTGTAGATGGCGGAAATAATATTCCAGCGGCGAAAAGTTGCGACAGTTCTCAACGAACCGAACCCTCTGTTGATACTGTTGCTGGCATGTCTGTTACAAGCCGTTACTTCGCAAGTGATCAACAGAGCGCCACACTTCGTACCCCAGACTGGGGACATGTCACAGTTCAGTTTGGCAGAGGATACACCCGTTGGAACGCCAGTTTATCATTTAAAAGGTGACTATTACGTATTTCAAAATTTAAATGTAAAATTTCCAAAGGTGTGATCGGCAGAGGTCTTTCTTTTGAGTAACTTTGAAATCAAGACCTCATTTTGCACAATGATTGCCAGGACTCAAATGCTTAAGAAATTCCATTTAATTTACTCCTAAGCAAACTCAACTATTTGGATTTTATAAAGGTGTGGACCCTGAAAACGGCCAGCTAACGTACTCTATCTCCGGCCAGTACTTCAGCGTTGATTCGCTGACCGGTGTTGTAACGCTAGCCAGGAGCCTGGACCGCGAAGAGCAGGCTACTTTGGAAGTCATCATCAGTATAACAGGTTTGTATCACCGCCTTATTATCA
The DNA here is from genome assembly GCF_000836235.2 of Papilio xuthus. Lineage (NCBI taxonomy): Eukaryota > Metazoa > Arthropoda > Insecta > Lepidoptera > Papilionidae > Papilio > Papilio xuthus. The sequence continues at coordinate 4,188,938 of NW_013532721.1, forward strand.
CCTCAGAATTATTTCTGGTATGAAAGAGAAAGTTGCCATATTCAAAAGGTAAATCAATAACCAAGTGTAATAAAATTATATTTTGAATAGATGAAGGAATAGCGAACACGGAGCCAAACACCGTCTCACTCAGGAGGGTTATCCCCGTCCGGGATGTTAACGACAACCCTCCAGTGTTTCACAACCGACCATACATCGTCAACGTCAGTGAGGCGACTCCTGTTGGTATGGAGATTGAGGTCTGTGCAATGCTTTTGAGGTTGATTGCTATCTTGTAGAGATTATAGAAATATTCAATTTTATATCTCTATTCAGGTGTCTCCGAAAATCCTAGTGACAGATCGTGACGAAGGGGAAAATGCAATAATCAAAGTCACTTGTTCCAACGAAGATAAGGGCAGTGACGTCGAAGCTTGCTCTACCTTCAAGATTGTTACGGAGATGGTATGATTTATTACTCCACAGCTAAACTCTTAGTACAACAATTTTTACATATAGACACGGTTATATTTCGCAGGTAAACCCCAATGAATACGAAGTCCGTATATTCCTGTCTCGACCGCTGGACTTTGAATCTCGCTCGGCATATGTATTGAGCTTGAACGCCCGCGATGGAGGTCTACCGACGCGGCGGGCGGCGGCCAGTGTTGCAGTCGCAGTGCGCGATGTGCAGGACCAGCCACCGGACTTTGTTAATGCACCATACTCCGCCACGGTATCTGAAAACACACCACCTGTAAGTATACCCCGCTTTTGTGATACTAATACTTACTTGATCACTTTTATATTTAAGTGTTTTTTTTAGAATACAAGTATAATGGAAATAATTGCAAAAGATGGAGATACAGCGAACCCACGACCAGTTCTATTGACCCTCGAAGGCGACGCTCAGCAGTACTTCAAGTTGTTGCCCGAGAGACCCATCGGCCGTGCTACACTGGTCACTACTGACATACCGATCGATCGGGAGAGCGAAGCTGTTATGCAAAACGGTGGAGTATACAGCTTTCAAGTTAAGGTAAGTTGCATCATTATCGAATGTATGCATAATTATATGAGTAATATTGTTCAAGTCCGTTTAATACGTATTATTGCTTTAGGCGACGGAATTGATAAATAACGAAGTACCATCTGACTACACGGTAACAACAATTACTATAATCGTAACCGATGTTGACGACCATGTGCCGATATTCAACCGTGATGTATACGATGTCTCGATACCGGAGAATATTGAGAACGGCAGCCCCATCCCTGGTTTGTCGATTTACGTAGAAGATGACGATGTTGGACAGAACAGTAAATATGATTTAAATTTACGCGATGTTTACAATTCAGACGGAGTATTTTCGATTAGCACTGAACATGGCGAAGGAAGAACGCCTATTAGTATAAAAGTGAAAGATACCACACGTCTAGATTACGATGTTGATGATGAAGATCAGAGACTCTTCAGTTTTGATATTGTTACTTCATCAGGTGACGTCGAATTATCATCAGCTAGAGTTAACGTTAAACTTCTAGATGTAAATGATAATGCCCCATCTTTCGAAGAGGCAAATTATAATTTCGAAGTAATAGAAAATTCGGCAATGGACTCAAAAATTGGGGATGTTCAAGCTACCGACAAAGATTATGGTATATTCGGTGAAATTGAATATACACTGACTGGATTCGGATCGAATCTATTTAAGACTGATAAAAATAAAGGAGGCTTGTATGTCGGTAGTCTTCTTGATTATGAAACACAAAAGAGTTATAGTCTTACTCTAGTTGCTAAAGATGGCGGAGGAAAGGTATCGAGTACCAGTGTTTTTATTGATGTATTGGATGCCAATGACAATGCTCCTATTTTCGAAGCTGCGGAATACAGTCGAACTATAAGAGACGGAGCAACAAGTTTTGAACCGCAGTTTGTTGTTAGGGTAAGTTTTACTTGTGTTTTTTTGTATCATAAGTCGGCAAACGAGCGAGCGGCTGCCTGAAATCGCTGAAATAGCGAAGTGATCGTTGCCTATAGACATACGCCAATTGCATATGTTGTCCCTACCTTTAATCGACGGAGGAGAAGATGCACAGAAAGAAAAGATTTTCCCTTTCCATGCATCCTCTCATCCGGAAAATACACTTCCATTTCCCATCCTTTCCTTATAAGAAAAAGGGTGGGACGGGAAAGAGGACTAAATTAGGCCTCCGGGACGCACACTCATCAGACTGCACGCGGAATTGCTTCCACTTGTCGCCTGACTTCTGTGTGGTCGTGGTATTACCGGGCGAGCCGGGCCGATTCGTGATTCGTGAAAATGTTAAATCAGGCTCTACCACTTTTAAAGATGCAAATATCAGAAGTTTTTAACGTCTCACGCTACTTATTCATCAATGTTACTATTTTATTTCAGGCCACAGACGTTGACGGACCAACACAAGGAGGCGGTCGAGTGCGTTATTCTCTTGTATCTGATAATAGTATTGCACATAAAGGACAAGTTTTCGAAATCGATGAGGAATCCGGGGAGATAACTATACTAGACAAAGTTCAAACAATGGATACACCTCGTGGGCAATATGAATTAGTTGTGAGAGCTACTGATTATGGTATGAACTAAAACATAGAACAAAAACATTTTTTTTAATGTTATAAAATGTTAATCAATTTTAATACGTAAAATAAAACTTACAGGGGTACCACCTTTATTCAATGATACTCGAGTTTACATAAGAGTTGGCGTCCCCGGAAATCAACGGCCAACTTTCAAAGGAAATTATCATCACTATCATTATACCGTGGGCCATCCGACTGCCTCTGATGAATTGTCACTGGAACTTAATCCTATGAACTACCAAGCCTCAGTGAAAGAGAACTCGCCACCAGGACTCAAAGTGACCACAGTGATTGCCAACGATCCTGACGGTTTAGACGATTTGCTGACGTACCATATTGTTTCCGGTTCGAAGGACAATTTTGTTATTGACGAAAAGTAATTACTATGATTTGTTTATCTTGATTTCTTTTTTAAAGCCTCTTTGCGATTTATAGCAAATTTAATTGTTTGTCTTTTCAGAACTGGTGTTATAACTATATCGAGTGATGCAAATCTAGATCGTGATATAAATCCAGAACGTTATGAAATTATTGTCTCAGCAGTAGACAGTGGAACTCCTATCCCTGAAACTGCCACCACCACTGTCTTCGTCACCGTTCAAGATGTCAATGATAAGCCACCAATAATTAATACCACTCAGACTACGACTTACATATCTGAACGAACTAAAATAGGTGAAAAAGTGACTACAATAAATGCATTTGATACCGATTTGAATGCAAAATTGAAATTTAGTATTGTCGAACCAATTAAAGCGCTATCTAAAGCAGGCATCCAATTAAAATCAAATTCACCTTATAATTATAAAAGTATGTTCCGTATCGACGAAGATACTGGAGATATTTTTGTCAATGGAACATTAGATTATAGTCAAGCGTCTATAGTTATTTTAACAATTAAAGTTACTGATATAAATGCTGATATTAATAAGGAAAATCAATTCGCTTTGGTTGAACATACGATTTACATTCAACCTTACAATGACAAAAATCCACAATTCACTAATCCCGGTTGGACAAACTCAAAACCAGTGATATACCACAAAGTTAAAGAAGATCAACCGATAGGAAGTACAGTTTTAATCCTAATGGCGGAAGATCCTATATCAGGTCATTTAATTTCAAATTTTAAAGTGATAAATTCTGAAACCGGGTTATTACAAGTAGACCCGCTGAGTGGACAAGTAGTTTTGACCAGACATTTGGATTACGAAGAGCTGACTTCACCAAATTTAACACTCACTGTACAGGCGACTAGTAATGATGGGAGCAAACACAGCCATGCCAAAATCATTATTGAAGTTGTGAACATCAATGACAATGCACCTGTATTTGAAAAAGAGGTTAGTTCTTATTTGGCTTTTTAATTTTTAGGTCTTAAAATGTATCACTTTTTATTAAAACTATTTGAACTATTTTCAGCTTTACAAAATGAGCGTCCTAGAATCAGTGACGTATCCAGAACAGCTACTGACTGTTAAAGCTAACGACGCTGACCTGGTACTCACAGACGAGGACCGGCGGAAAGGTTATTCTGATGTTAGATACCTCTTGAGAGGAGATAATTCTGATTTATTCGTCATTGACAACGTTACGGGTGTGATACAGGTGAGATTATTTCTATCGCCTTTATAATCAATTCAAAAAATATTCTATTAAAACAGGAGAGGATTTTTGATTACATGGCAACACTGTACACAACTTTATATGACAACACAAGATAATATGTCAAATGCAGGTGGCGCCGAACAGAACTTTGGACCGGGAGCGTCAATCAGTGTTACGTTTTGAATTAGTAGCGTTCGACACGCCGCAAGGGGGCGCTGATCAGCTCAAGACGACTGCGCCCGTGCTCGTCGACGTGCTCGACGTGGACGATAACCCGCCCAGTTTCGATAGGAATCTTTACACCGGTAAGTGTCATATTATTTATTAATTTTATACTTGATAGTGTTATTGCTACGCAATGATAAATTATATTTATTAATTTAAACTTTATTTAAACTAAGACATAAACTTAAAATGTATACAATGTCAAATAAACTATATATAATACTTATACCAAACTTAACAAAATTGCTACGTAATTTTCACTATCCGCCTCTACTCATTATTTTTAGCCGTTGTACCCGAAAACGTACCGCCCGGCTTTAGTGTGATTAACGTAACCGCCACCGATCCTGACGAGGGCCTCGGGGGAGAAGTCCACTACGAGTTCTTGGATGAAGGAGAAGCTAAAGGTGAATTAATTTAATTCAATGTACTCATAAGTGCGGTTAGAATCACCATTAAAACTTATATTATTTCGCAGATTTGTTTGTGATCGAGCCGAGTACGGGCGAAGTGCGCAGCCGCGGCGCGCTGACGGGGAGGGGTCGGACTCAACCGTACTCGCTGTCGGTGCGCGCGGCAGACAGCGGCGGACACTTCGCCGACACGCAGTTGACGGTGTACGTCGGTGACGTCAGCGCCAATGACGGCGTGCCGCGCTTCCTGCGTCCCGCCGACACCGACACGCTGCACATCACTGAGGTAATAACGCACACTACCGCCTCCTCACCCACCGCTCGAGTTACGAGTCAGCTGTTCTCAACTATTATGGACTTAAAATGTGATTGTTTACGTCACTCATCTCTATAAATGGATAGGCGATTGCTTGAAAATGACAGCTCTTGCTTTGTTCCAATTTAAACACGCCTGTTGATGTTACGTGACAGTTAATTCTATCTGTACTATTAGGTTCGCTACAAACCGCTACCATCAACGCCGAAATCAAATAGGCACAAAATACTAAGTCTTACAGTCAGTCTATTTATAGAGGTCAGTGGTTTTCGCCTATCAGTGGTAATGTTATTATTGTTTTTATATTACAGAACGCAACTATCGGCTCCGTGGTGTTTCAAGTTGTGGCAACTGACCCTGACGACCCCACACAGCCCTCTGGGCAGCTCGTATATTCTATACAACAGAATAATGCCGACGCCAAAGCATTTGCCATCGGTAAATATCTACTAGAGTAAAATACAGATAATTAATATTTAAAAGGAAAAACTGAAAACAATATTTATGTGACCGTTTTCTGACTTCAACTAATAATTTTAATTTATATCAATTTGACAATTATGTTGAAAAAGTATAGTAAGATAATTTTTGTAAATTTAATAATATTTCTTATACAATTCCAACTAAGCTCCATACTTGTGCTAGCACATGGTTTACGACAATAATCGAATAGCAGGATTCGAACCTCTGACCTCGTGATCGGAAATCCGTATCATTAACCATTAGGCTATTGACGTTTTCAAAATTTAACAGTATAATAAAATGTTCCAGATCCCGAGAGCGGGATCATCACGAGCCGTCAATCGCTGGATCGTGAGCGTCAGGCGGTGTACACCCTCGTGCTGGTGGTGACCGACCACGGCACTCCGCCGCAGCAAGCCAGCCGCATCGTCACCCTTACCATTGATGATGTTGATGACCATAAGCCGCACTTCCCTCGCACACTGGTTAGTCACCAATACCGGGAATCCTTGCATCCTCACATGGTATAAGGAAGCGAAGTTTAAAAAAAATCTAATTAGTAGCCTATATGTTCTTCAGACTATGTTCTACATCTATACCAAATAGGTAGATCCATAGAGCAGTTCTGAAGATATCTTCTAACAAATGTCTATCCATACATCCAAACATTCGCATTTGCTAAAAGATATTGCTTACTATTTACAGGATGACCCTCCAGTTTTGATGACAACAAAAGAAGAAGTGCCAGTAGGAACTGTGATAGGAAAACTGGAAGCCATAGATGAAGATATTGACGAAAATGCAGCCATCGACTACGCTATTACAGGTGCTTTTTTATTACTACCTATAACTATCTATCTCCCGTGACTCTGTCCGGTGCGTATTCAAAAAAAAAAGTAATCTTTGTGTTCTTCCAGAATACGTACATTTATGCCAAATTTCATCATATCCGTTGAGTCGTTCCGGAGATACTTTCTAACAAACATCCATCCATCCATCCCTCCATCTAAATTTTCGCATTTATAATAGTAGTAAGATTACTTGACAACTTTCAGAAATCTCATGTTATAATACGTTTTTCTAACAATTGCTAATTTCTTATATTTTCCATTGTCTTTGGCAGCCGGAAACGAGTTAGGCTTAGTGAAGTTAGAAAGGACCAACGAAAGCAAGGCGTTAATCAAAGCGGCTGCAAGATTAGACAGGGAGAAGACTTCCCGGGTGCTATTAACAATCAAGAGCTTCAAATATGGCACCTCTCCTGTACTCAATAAGAGCTATAATCGTTTGGTAAGTTGTCATTGGATTTAACTTTTCCTCACGCATAGTATCATGGGATACGTAATTTTAAAACTCTAATAAGAGACGTAATTTTCTGTAGAGCTGTTATGTTTTTATTAATTTTTACGGTTCCGTACCTCGGAAGGAAAAAAACGGAACCCTTATAGGATCACTTTGTTGTCCGTCCGTCTGTCTGTCAAGACCCTTTTTCTCAGGAACGCGTGAAGGTATCAAGCTGGAATTTATTGTATATTCTCCGCTTTATAGGAACTGTCTCTCTTTCTCTCTCTCTCTGTCTCTGTCTTCAGCCATATGACGGCTACTGTTCGTCTTGTGGGAACTGTTGGATATTATTTCTTTCTCCTTTTATATTTTCAGGACCCATCAGAAATCCAAGTGTTAGTAAAGATATTGGACATAGACGACCATTTACCGGAGTTCGGGAGCCAGAACCTGACTATAGGCGTGCGACTCAACGTGCCTGTAGATACAAAAATAGCAACAGTCAAAGCTACAGATAGAGACCCGGATGCTTTACCAATAGACTATAGTATCGTTAATATGAACTTTGAATCGCCGATCAAATGTAAATCTTTGAATAATTTAACAGATGTGATGCATCTAAACAATGCTACAGGGGAATTGAAAATAATGAAGAATTTGCTTCACTATGCGGATGGAATTTTCAGGTATATTGAAGTTGTATTTTCATGTAGAAAGAGACAATTCTTAAAAGGCCGCGCTATTAAAATGAAAAAAGAAATAGATATTTCATCTTAACTTTTTCGTTCGACAGATTGGTGATACGTGCCAACAATTCCCAAGAGGAAAATCGTTTCAGAGATTTATTGGTTGAGGTAAGGTTTTGTAATATTTGAAACTCAATTTTATTTGTATTTCTAATTAGTTTCTGAGACCAAAATCCCTGTCCATTATCATTGACACAAGAGATAACAATGGTTTTAACTAAGAATTTGGTTTCAGAAAGCCACGGATAGAGATTCTTATAAACAGAATTTAAGCAGACTTACTTCCATGCTTAGAGCCCCTACGCATGGAATATGAAACCGTTTAGTAACTGAATCTTTACCTTACACTGTCTTCCAATAAACTATTATAAAGTGACAATTAAGGATTTGAACCAACTGGAAATCTGAAAGATCAAGAAACCATTGCTGTAAGAAACCCTAATTTCCTAAGTAAATACTGAGTTATGTTTTCAGGTGGTAGTTGTAAGAGAAAGAGACCTGTTACGTTTAGCGGTGGCGAGTCGCGCCAAGCTGCCTGAGCTGCGCAAGAAGCTGAGCGATGTGCTCGAGACTAAGCAGCTCAGACTGCAGATGCACGACGCTCCGCATTCCACCTTCTATGACAATGCTGGGTGAGACATGTGTCTATTGCACCTGGTGTACATTATGCCAGTACAGTAGGACAGTAACGCTCGCTTGAACTGTTCTGGCTTACTGGCATAATGTAAATCAGCTACTAATAAAGATAGAATAGGATATATATCGGCATGTTAATAATTAAATTTTCATTAAATACGGACTTTTAAATTTCTAGAGTTAGAAAATAAATTAGTGTAATTTGCTGATCGTTATCGTCTTGGACGTTTCATGATTTTTTTTGTATTATACAATTACATTAAATTTGTGAGTTCATTTGCAGACCCTGTTTCCAATTCCGTAAAATGGAGAGTGGCGAGGCGCTGACGCCGCAAGCCATGAAGGCGGCGATACGTCAGCTGGGGACGGAGATGCAGCAGATCCTGGAGGCGTACGATGTGCGCAACATCACCAGCTGCGGCACCACGCGCACGCGGCACTCCTTCGCGCAGCACGCGCTGCTCAGCCTGGCCGGACTGCTGCTCTTCTCCGCGCTGCTCTCCACCTGCATCCTCTGCAACCTGCATTCTGAAGGTTAGCACACAGATAAATAACAACCGAGAAGCGTCGATTGCTCAGGTGTTAAGCACTTTGCTGGTTATCTGCATGTCCTAGGTTCCAATCTCGCCATGTACCATTTTTTTTTCAAATTACATATGTATAATTATTTGACGTTTTTACGGATTAGGATTAGGTGTCATGGTGCATCTGCACATATTTGCGATGAAATTCAAAGATATGTGTGAGGTCAACCCTTAGTGGGCCGGTGTGGATGGCTATGGCCTTGTTGCCACTGACTTAGGATAAGCTCCGAGCCTCTCAATGGGGACGTTTAGTGGGCCGATGATGATGAGACCCAGCTGGCAGTACTTAGCGTACTTTTCATAGACTCAGTTTAGCTAAAGACAGTACAGTAACAGTCTTATTGTAGTGGCTCATTTACTATTATCTTTTTTTTCTGTTTATTTTAGTGGTGTGTTTCCATTTTGGTTTTCATTTCTAACTCATCTGGTTTATCAACTTCCTTTCTTTCATATGAGTATTGAATGACTTGATTATTACGGAATAAAACATAGTATTGGTTGAATCTTTTCTAATTTATTATTGTTTCGAATAGCTAAGAAACGTGCACGCAACGGATTATTGAACGCAAGAGAGGCGGCAAGTCACGAGTCAGCGCCTTCAAGACTATACGCTGAACCACTTTACTCTATTTAAGAATAACTACGTGCCTGAATTTAACTTTTAAGAGAAAATACAATTAAGAATGACGCAATAACATACAAAAGTGATGTGTAATTATTTAACTGAAGTGAAAGCTGATGTAAAAAGTAATAAATCTAATATTTAAGTTTGATGTTATTGATGCATAGAAAACAAATATTCACCTCTTTACATTCGTCTTTGTTTCAGTTCAATTAATAATACAAAATCTACGGATTACTACTTATCGTGCGTTTTTGAGACCACAATCTCCGTTTAAAACATCTTCATCCCTGTCATTATCTTTGACAAAACAGAGATAGCGATATCTTTAAACGGAGATTTATCACAAAATTCTACATCACTGCCATTATTTATTTTAGTATGCATTGTGCAATAATAACATATTCTAACATCTTATACTCCTTTATATTTCTAAAGACACATCTAAATCTGTTTTTAGTTAATAATTAATGCCTGGATTTGTCCCTTAACGAATGTATAATTGTAAGGAAAGCTACCAAAAATATATTCACTTTTCTATAAAAAAAAAAAAAACAAATGAAGGTTTGTTATTTTTATCTATGGTTCATTGAATATTTAATTAATAGCGTATTCAACTAATCTCCAGATTTCAATTCCAATTGTGTAACCAAATTCTACAGTTTACGATATTCTCTTTTTAAAGGAATCATGACGTCGAGTCGATATTTGTAAAGAAAAATATACGTGATATAAAACATAAAAGATTTTCTAGTTCCTGAGTATATTCAAAATGACTGAGTCAACAGTTTCTTACAATTCTTTTGAACAAACCCTGATGTGACCATAACTAGTGAGATAATTATTCTGTTTTAATATTAAGTTATAATAAAATATTATAAAATTATCGAGATATTTTGAGTTTTTTTTAGTTTTGTACATAAAATAAATTATTTATGTTTTAAATATTTGTTTCATTTTAACTCCGAAATTTTCAACTTACGCATTAAATTACTCATTTACGTGATCACCATTACCGCGAAATATGTTGGTTGTCAAAGATTTTCCCGCCAAATGATGCAATATATCTGACAGATTGTTTTACACCAGTAAATTGTCTATGGTTCACTCTCAAAGTATTATTCATTTAATATTAGTAAAATAATTATCATACAAACCACTAAACAACATTTTAATGTCATGCTTTGGATTTTTCGATGTATTTTTCCATAAATAAATGGAGTATTTTTTATCTGTATTTTAGTGACGTCAAATGGAAGAGAAGTTGGTTTTGTATTTTCATTACACTCAACACTCATACACAATCAAATACGTTTCGTGATTGGACGTTACATTCAATTTGTTTTATTTTTTAAAATGATTTATGATGTTTTAGTAAAGTTTTTATTTATACTAATTATGGTACGATATTGTGAGTGTGACACGCCACCAAATAACGCGGCGATAAGTGATAATGTGAGTTGACAGTTTTTATTTAATTTTATATATAATAATGACCTTGAAAGCTGTGTGGAAAAGACAATGACCTCATAGCCTGTATATCTATATGAACGATTTGTTTATATCTGTATTTAAGATTGCAATAAAGTGCAAAGATAATAAAATAAGTATTTATAAATTTATTAAACTTAGTAACTAATATTTATAAACTTATTAACTAAGATAACGTACCAACTTTATCATTAAATTGGTACGATTCGACGGTATGACGGGTAATAGTATAAAGTTTTTTCAAGATGTTTGTAATTAGTAAATCGCACTGGGTTTCATCAATAAAAAGATCTCTGGTCTAATAAAGTTGGCAATCCCTGCTCTAAATCGTCTGAGTGGTTATTACTAAAAATTCTAAAGTTACGAAGAATTTTTTTAAGAAAATTTTAGTAAACTGGAATGAAACTATGCAGATTAGTTAGAATTGAATATACTATAATATTTACAGATTATAATTTTTAAAGCAACTATTTTTTTATGTTTATAGATATTACGCTACCCAACGTGTACCGTTATCTGTGTCTCGCTTATCTTAATAGAGAGTTTTGATGCAAATATATAATACAAAGATGTATAAAGTGACGAAGTGTGATCGTTTGTCACTTAGGTTCAATAAAAGAAATAACGGGGGTCAATCAGATGCACCGTAAGCCATGACATTCAATACACCTAGACCCGGATATGAACTATTTGTCGGTGCACAAATAATCGACTTGGTGTTTGAACCTATCATAGTCAATTCCAATCGCACAGTCAACAACATTGTTGCTAATATTACCTGAAGGATCATTGAATAATATGCCTTGATATACCAATTCGAAGAGACTATCAATGAAAACCATGCATTTCCAACTTTAAAATTCGTATTACGTCAGGAAATCATCACTCGACATGCTAAAGGTTATTGACTTATGAACAGCTGTCTCAGTTTTTATCATTTGTTTATTTGTAGATATATCCTATAGTCGCAGTGAAAACAGGAAAATTAAGAGGAACTGTTGCGACACTACTTGATGGATCTACATATTATAGTTTTAAAGGTATCCCGTATGCCAAAGCACCTTCTAAAGAGCGAAGATTTCAGGTAAGTAGCTAACAATTTGATACTAAATAAATGGTAGGAAAAATCTTTTGTATAACGGTAAAACTCCGTTGAAATCGGATCAACAAAATGTTTAAAGTTAATGAAAACTAACACTAAGAAGTGATTATAACTGTCATCAGTCCTTATCACCACAATGTTGCGTGCTTAATTCGTAATTGTTTTAGGCTCCACTTCCACCGGAGTCTTGGGGAGAAATCCGCGACGCAATCGATCACGGTCCAGTTTGTCCACAATATGATAATCCTGATCTGATAGAGGGCAGTGAAGACTGTTTATTCGTAAATGTTTACACCAAGAGTCTTGACCCTAAAGCTAATATCCCAGTTATGGTTTACATTCACGGTGGTAGCTACAGTTCTGGTTCGGGCAATAATGACACTTATAACCCAGATTTTTTGATACAACATGATGTAATCTTAGTGACTATAAACTACAGACTGGAGTTATTAGGATTTTTATGTCTCGATACTCCCGAGGTTCCAGGCAATGCCGGTATGAAAGATCAAGTTTTCGCTTTACGCTGGGTACAGGATAACATAGCGCAGTTCGGTGGTAATCCAAACAGTGTCACCATCTTTGGCGAAAGTTCTGGTGCGAGTTCTGTTACTTACCACATGTTATCGCCAATGTCCAAAGGATTATTTCATAGAGTTATCGCTCAAAGTGGAACCGCTATCCACGATTGGACAATAGGTAGAGATTCCAAAGAAAGAGCATTCAAAGCAGCCAAAGTTTTAGGAAAAAATACGGGAAATACTAAAGAATTGTTAGACTTCTTTCGTAGCTTGAAACCAATACAGCTTGCTAATTTAACCGAAAGAACATTATCATACGACGAGAGATATAGAGGATTACAAGAAACATTTGTTCCTGTCATTGAAACTAAATTTAAAGGTGTAGAAGCATTTTTAGATAAAAGTCCCGTTGAAATGCTCGCAAAAGGAAAGGTGCGATCCAAAGTACCAATAATGATCGGTTACAATTCTGCAGAAGGTTTGATAATTGTTGACGATCGTGTAAATAACATTGAGGTTTATAACAAAAATCCTTCCTTCTTCGTTCCAAAAGAAATAGAAGAGATGGTATCTGAAGAATCATTAACAGAATTTGGCAACAGAGCAAAAAGTTTTTACTTCGGACTTAATAACATAACAAAAGATGAACCACAAACAATTGAAATGATTAATAGCGATATATTTTTCATTTATAATACCCATAGATTTGCTCACCTCTACGCCTCAAACAATCAACCCATATACATGTACAGATTTAATTACGATACAGAGCTTAATATCATAAAAATATATTCAAAATATAACTTTTTGAAAGGCGCCTGTCATGCTGATGATCTATTCTACATCTTCTACAATTCTTTTAATAAGAAAGCTTACGAACAACAAGAGAGGCTAAGAAAAATTGTTTTTGACATAACCGCACTATGGGCTAATTTCGCAAAAACAGGGTGAGTTTTACGATTAATTTTTCAATGCTAGATTAGCTAGCTTAGTTATCATTGCCGTTACATTTAAAAATTTAAAAAAGAATGTACTTATATTTTAAAATATTTTCTATATAAAATGTTCATGTTCCTTAAGTTCATAGTACAAAATGAATTGTTTTTTAAACGTTTTGTACCACTGCAATTTCTTATCTTTACATGTTCTTTGTTATTTCCTATCAACCATTTTAAACCTATTTAGAACAACGATCTGATAAACACTGTGGATGCACCGGACATTGTCATTACGTTTATGTCTCTAGATATTTCTAAAATTAAAGCAAGTATTGAAGCGAGGATTTTAAAAGATGGAGAAATGAGTTCATTGATGTAAATTTGCTTCTACAAATCAAACTAATTTTGTAATTATTGGATCTTAGTAATAAAAGCTATAGAATTTATAAACTAGATTGACATATCTGTGTAATTTAATGTAGCTCAAACCGCTTGACCGAATTTAAAATATAAGTTGCCACAAAATTCGTATTCTTTCTTGGAGTAACGTATTATATCAGGGTAATAGAACTAACGATCATAATATAATGTATCTTTACAGTAATCCGACGCCTGATAACAGTTGGAAGCCATTTACGCGGCAGGGTAAAGAATATTTGAAATTAGAAGAAAACAGACGGATGGGGAAGTTCGCGGAAAAAGACCGGGTGAAATTCTGGAACCAAATCTACAAAGAGGCGAATCTTCCTTACATTGTTAATACTGATTAAAATTAAAAACACATGAAATAAATCTCATTTAATTATATTTTAATTTATCATAATTCGAGTTTTATTTATACACTGTAACTTTAAGAAATGTTTCTATTTTATAATCAAAATTGTTGTATTTGACAACCCTATATATTGGATCGTATGAATGATTCATATATAATAGTAAATATAAAACTATAAGAAACATGAACCTTCACGCATTGCATTACGTCTGGGACCGCAGAAGAATGCTAACGTGCAATACAATAAGGATAATGAAATCACAGGTGGTTCTTGTCTTAACATGTTTATTAGTGACATGTTTAGCCCAGCATAACAATACAAATGAAGTAAGTTACATTTTATTTCATATATCTTACTAATATTATAAATGCGAATGCTGAGATGGATGGATATTCGTTGGAAGATATCTCTGGAACGTCTGAACGGATTTCACTGATATTTGCCATTGATGTAAAACATAGTCTGGAAGAACACATAGGGCTACTTGTAAAGTTTTTTTTTAATTCCGCGCAGACGGAGTTCGTGACGACAGCTCGTCACTAATAAATCTAAAAATTAACCCCACAAAACGCACATAAAACTAAAATATTATCACTTCCGTCTAGTAACCCACAGATCACTTTTCAACGGTAATGTATCGCCGTTGAAAACTGGTATTGCTTAAAGTGTTTTGTTGCTAATATCAACTCCTAATATCAACTAGTATATTTCAAAAGTCAAAAATATCTTAAGTACCGCATTAATTTAATGAAAATTTACTTAATTCCTTTTCTTCAGAGAAATCCAATTGTAACTGTTAGAGAGGGTAAGTTAAGAGGAATAGTGGCTACACTTTTGGATGGTACATCATATTATCGTTTCAAAGGAGTGCCCTATGCTTTGCCACCGTTCGGGGAATTAAGGTTTCAGGTAATTTTCTTTAATATTCTTTTGAGTAGAATTGATTTTCTAATTTTCTTTGTAATATAGTGTTAATTATACTACATCATACCATTTCGTATTCTAGTCTATGAAATTTTAAATTATTATCCAATTTTAGGCACCATTGCCGCCAAGAAAATGGGACGGTATCCGCGACGCGATCGAACATGGTCCCGTTTGCACTCAGTACGACTTATCAATATCGCAAATTGTGGAAGGCAGTGAAGACTGTTTATTTGTGAACATCTACACCAAGTCTTTACGATCGGATGCTAAAATTCCAGTCATGGTATTCATTCACGGCGGCAGTTACAGTTTCAATTCTGGCAATTCTCAAACTTTCAGTCCTGATTTGTTTCTAAGACATAATGTAATATTAGTTACAATGAATTATCGCTTAGAACTATTAGGGTATTTGTCTTTAGACACTCCCGAAGTTCCAGGTAATGCTGGAATGAAAGATCAAGTAGCCGCATTACGTTGGATTAAAGACAATATTGCACATTTTGGAGGCGATCCTAATAGCATAACTCTTTTCGGGGAGAGTTCCGGTGGGAGTTCGGTTACTTCACATCTTCTTTCACCAATGTCCAAAGGTTTATTTCATAGAGCTATTGTAGAGAGTGGCACTTGCATTCAAGATTGGGCAAACGACAGAAATGGAAAAGAAAGAGCATTTAGAGCTGGAAAACTTTTAGGAAAAGAAACCAATGACACAAACGAACTGTTACAATTCTTGCGTAGTCTCAAACCAACTCTTCTTACAAACCTTGCTCAGAAGACTATGACGACAGAAGAGACTTGGAGAGGATTACCGGATTACTTCGTACCAATAGTCGAAAAGAAATTCGCAGGTGTAACAGCTTTTATTGACGAAGAACCGGTGAATATTCTAGCTAAAGGTAAAGTGAACAAAGTTCCTCTCATGATCGGTTACAATTCAGCCGAAGGTTTGACGCTGATTCCTTTCTTATTACCGAAACTTGGCTTTTATAATGAAAATCCAACGTACCACGTACAAAGAGAAATCGCAGAAAAAGTGTCAGCGGAGAAACTAAGAGAATTTGGAGAGAGAATCAAACGAATATACTTGGGCAATAAGAATTTGACAAAAGACGATCCACAAGCTATCGAGCGTCTTGGAAGCGACATTCATTTCTTTTATAACACTCATCGATTTGCGCATTTATATAGTTCCGTAGTCAAATCGGTTTACATGTATAGATTTAATTATGACACAGACTTAAATATTTTAAAGAAATTCACCGGATATACAGAATTAGAAGGCGCAAGTCATGGCGATGAACTTTTCTATTTGTTCTACAACTTTTTGAACAAGAAACCGTACGACGAACAAGAAAAACTAAGACTGCTGGCTCTTAAAATGACAACTTTATGGACTAATTTCGCTAAAAACGGGTAAGTAAATGTATTGCTACTCAATTATTAGACATAATGAGTAAAATAACTAAGTTTTAGACAAAAATTATAGATTGTAATAACATTAGATGCAGTGTAAAGGAAAAATATCTCATCGTTTATTTTACCTCTCTTCGAGCTTCATTTGTTAATTACCGTGACATTTAATTAACTAGAAAATTAATTGATATCTCATTTACTAGGATCAATTAAGTGTTAAATACTTAGAAAAACCCAATTATAAGGAAAACTTTAGGAAAAATATTAAAATTGTTTTAAATTAGGTTAATGAAAATCGTGACGTATGATTGTTTTCAAATTATTTATACCGGTCATTACAAGGGTTTTTTCATGTTCGAATTTGATAAATTCCTAATCGAAACTTACCAATTCGTATTATTAGGTTTTCTTAAGTAATGACTGAATGAAATAAAGAATATGTTTTTTTTTGCGTTCTTTTCAAAACTCTATAGGCATTTATGTATACGTAGTAACAAGTATGTTATCTACATAAAGTTGTTTGTGAATTGAGTCTTAATAAGTATTGAGACGTTTTTCCTCATGACCAAGTGGGAACAGGAAAACGAGTGGAAAGCCGTGAGTTTTGTATCATCTGGTAATTTTTTGAGTCATGCGTTACATTGACTCATATCAAAGTGTTGTTACGAATATTCTTTGTCCTAGAAATGAGATAAGAACATTAATAAAGTTTGTTTTTATAAAATTCACTTGAATATATTAGTTTGTTATTGCTTATTTCATAGCAGCTAGTCATGTACTAGTGTCGTTTATTCTATTTCCATTGTCGCAAAAAGCAGTGCGATTAAATCGGTGGAAGTGGACTTTTAAGGTAAATGAACTTTGCGATTAGTGGCATAAATACAATTGTTTAGAAGTGTCTTACTACCGATTATATATTCGTAACAGGATACAAAAAATAATTATAGTATTTTTAACGGGTTTTAATTATATTTTTTTAGGAATCCGACGCCTGATGATAGTATGGGCGCGAAATGGTTACCCTACACAAGACGTGGTAAAGAATTCTTTAAGATTGAAGATACATTGTCTATGGGAAACTATGCCAATGGAGAGAGGATGAACTTCTGGAACGAATTGTACAAGGAATCCGGGGTCCCTTTTATCAATGATAATTGTTAATCATGTTGTATAAAAAAATATTTAATTCCCAATAAATATTTACATCGCAATTTAGTTTTTTTTCATCAATGCCTCCCACTAAGTAATTATTACATTCGAAGACATTATAGATAAACTTTCACAGTTCTGTTATTAGCTGTAAGCAATTTTAGATCTGCATATGTAACGTGAAAATATAACAACACTTATGTGCCAAAGATACACGACAGGGCTTCGTCCATAATTATTTTTACATTATTAGATGTAGCTACTTTTTCAGACGTATAACTAAGTTTTTTCTTATAAAGTAGTTAAGTTTATAAACAAACGTATGCTAAAATCTTTCCATCTTATTAATATTATAAATACGAATGTTAAGATTGATGGATAAGTGGATGTTTGTTTAAAGGTATCTCGCTATAATCGCACAGATGTAGAACAAAGTCTGAAAGAAATTTAGCACGGCCGGAGTCGCGGGCGACAGCTAGTTTTCCAATAACTGCGATTATTGGGTATTTATATTTTTAAATATAATAAACCATTTAGGGTCATAACTGCTCAACATTGAGACTACGTGAAAGTATTCAGTTGTTTTAATAGTATTTTAATTCAATTGCCAACCCTAGCACAAGACAATATTTTGCGCGTCGTTTTATACATTGCGAATATAAACTGTTTCAGTGTGCCATTGGTCTCAGTGACGCATTGTCCAGTGCGGCGTAAACAAGTCTACTAATTTTCTGTTTTTTTTTTTTCAATTTAAATTTCGAACATCATTATAAAACTTATCTTTGCAGCCATTTACATGTTAATATAATAAGCAATGGTGAGTTACAAGACCATTGTTCTTGTTGTATGTTTGTTATCAGAATGTTGTTCGAGTAAAAAACTAAAAAGGCATGATAATCAAGTAAGTTGAATTGCTTTTATAATAATACATTTAATTCATATTCGATAGCAAGAAAATTAAAATTAGTAAAAATATTTTAAAACTACCGAGAATTTAGGTAGTGTTCGAAATGACAAGCAAAAATGTCGACAAAACTATTGGAAATAACCTAACCCTTGGAATGAAATTATGAAGCTGAACTAAATACACAAGTTAAATAAACATTTTTGTATTTTCTACAAAATTTCTTCTAATTTAGAAGGTTAATTTTCAAATGTCCTTTTGTAATGCTTCCCTCCATAATACCAGAAATCTTTGCAAAACTCCAAGTGAATAGTTAAAGTACATTGCCAAATGTCGTTTTCTACTTTTATAGATATAAATTATTATTTTTTTCAAGGAAAGCCCTATTGTACAAGTAAGAGAGGGCTCATTGAGAGGTTATGTGGCTACAGCGGTGGATGGATCTACATATTACAGTTTTAAGGGTATCCCATATGCTCAAGCACCGACAGGCGATGCCAGATTCCAGGTAATCTTTTAAAATAGTCTTATAAATACATACCACGAAAATACCCAGTTGTTTTTTTATCGAGACAACCAGTTCGACCTTTAAAACCGCATTAGAAATTTTCCTCATATTACATCATAATATCGATTTAATAGATCAGAGTACTTAATTAAAACAGTTTTAATTCATCCATAGCTAATTATGAATTTGTCTTACATTCTTCTTCTTTTTCTTCCAGTGCCTCTTCAGTCTTGAAGGTTGGCCGCTAACTTGGAATATTTGTTCCTGTCAAGTGCAAGGCAAAATAGTGTCCTATGTTAGTTACTGTTTAATTTCACACCCTTTCTTTTCCAGGCACCTCTACCACCAAGTCATTGGAAAGGTGTTCGCGATGCAACACAACACGGCCCAATCTGCACCCAGTACGATCTATCCATTAACCAACTAATTGTCGGCAGCGAGGAATGTCTCTTCGTAAATATTTACACTAAATCTTTAAATCCAAATTCCAAAATACCAGTTATGGTATTTATACATGGTGGTAGTTATAGCTACAATTCGGGCAATTCGGAAACTTTCAGTCCGGACTTGTTAATACGTCACGATGTCATTCTAGCTACT
This sequence comes from Papilio xuthus, assembly GCF_000836235.2. Classification (NCBI taxonomy): domain Eukaryota; kingdom Metazoa; phylum Arthropoda; class Insecta; order Lepidoptera; family Papilionidae; genus Papilio; species Papilio xuthus. Next base: position 4,208,762 of record NW_013532721.1, read on the forward strand.
ATTAACTACCGCTTGGAACTTCTCGGATTCCTATGTTTAGACTCACCTGAAGTACCTGGTAATGGTGGAATGAAAGATCAAGCTGCTGCCCTTAGATGGATTAAAAACAATATTGCTAATTTTGGCGGAGATCCTGATAATATAACAATATTCGGAGAAAGTTCAGGCGCGAGTTCGGTCACCTCCCATATGCTATCGCCATTATCTAAAGGTCTCTTCAACAAGGTTATAGCACAAAGTGGCACCGTCATACATGACTGGGCTATCGACAGAAATGCAAAAGAACGGGCCTTCAGAGCTGGAAAACTTTTAGGAATCGATACTAATAATTCTGACGAATTATTGTCATATTTACGTGGTTTAAATGCCACTCTTCTTACGAATCTTGCACAAAAAACCATGACATTTGATGAAACATATAGAGGGCTACCTGATTATTTTATTCCTGTAATTGAAAAGAAGTTTAAAGGCGTTAAAGCTTTTATGAATGAGGAGCCGCTTCAAACACTATTAGAAGGCAAAGCTGCTGAAGTACCACTGATGATTGGATATAACTCCGCAGAAGATTTAGTCCTCATAAATTATTTAGCTGACAAATTAGACGTATACAACAGAGACCCATCTTATTTTATCACAAGAGAACTAGCGAGTAATGTAAATGATGCAAAACTTAAAGAATACGGGGAAAGGTTAAGACAATTTTATGTGAATGGAAGAAATTTGACGAGAAATGATGCGGAAATTATTGAAAATATCGGTAGCGATATTCATTTCTTTTACAACACGCATCGATTTGCTAATCTATACAGCGAGTATGGAAAACCAGTCTACATGTACAGATTCAACTATGATACTGACCTTAATATCATCAAGAATTTTACTGGATATGCCCATCTCAAGGGCGCATGTCATGCCGATGAACTTTTCTATATGTTCTACAATTTTTTGAATAAAAAACCTTACGATGAACAAGCTAGATTACGAGAATTGGCACTTAAAGTTACAACACTATGGACTAATTTTGCTAAATTTGGGTAAGAAACAATCATTTTTCTCACATGGTATGTTAAATATCGAAATATTATTTAAATAAACAATAATTTTTCTTTTTCCACAGCAATCCTACGCCTGACCAAAGTTTAGGTGTCAAATGGCAACCATACACCGCACATGGTAAAGAATATCTGAAGATAGAAGACAACATGGCGATGGGGCATTACGCAGACAAGGAACGAATGAAATTCTGGGACAAATTGTACAAGGAAACTTGCCTTCCTCATATCGGCTAATATTTAAGAAAAAATACAAAAGTGGAAAATTGCATAAATTGAATTATTAACTACTGTTTTTTTTTTGTTTTAAATAAATAACTGGAATGTAAAGGTAGTGGAATCACGAGGTTAAAGTCACAAAAACAACTAATACAACAAAGTCAAAGAGTATAAAAGTGGTCCAAAAATTTTGAATTACTTGAAACCATAGATTTACCTAGAATGAGACACAATAATTTATTATTGTTTATAGGTTCTAAGACTACCAACTTATAATGTAGGTAAAGATAACTATTTCTACAAGACCCTTTTGTATTGCTATGATTAATGTTATATTTTTTAAGTGTCATCTACTTTTTATCTATCGCGGAGATGGCTACAAATATTTGTTGTAACTTATAGTGTAAATATAAAGGGTCGTTATTCTTATACCAAAATACCCTCAATATTGTATAGTAGGAATACAAAGTACGCGCCTCGGGCAAAAAACGTCACGCGACGCAATAACGGCCCGAACAAACATTTTGCGAGGAGTCAGATAAACTGAGGGCATGGGTTTTTTTGCTTTGTTGTCCTTTGGAGGATGTCCTATGCGAAATACTTCGTTAATAATTATGATTGGTTACACTTTTTAATATTTCATTGTTACTTTTATAAGAATATCATAAAAACATTTCATTCGTGCCCCTTGATTTTATGAACTAATTCCCTTAATGTTTTTAATAAAAAATGCCTCTATTACGTCATGTCTGCATAAACTTGTCAGGTAGTACTTCTTTCGATCTTTGACTTTAAGCGACATAGAGCTATATTTTAAATAAGTTTTAAAACCTTCCTTAACGGCTTATTATTTCATAGCTAGATTATTTAATGTCATATCCTTTGCTTGTTCAAATAAGCAATCTTTTATATCAAGTACTATCGGTCGCACCCAACTCCGTCCGCTCCGTCCGTGGAATTAAAAAAAAAAACATAATTAGTAGCCTATGTTCTTCCAGACTATGTTCTATATGAATGCTAAATTACATCGAGATCCGTTAACCCGTTCTGGAGATACCTTTAAACAAACATCCATCTATCCATTCATCTAAAAAGTATAGTATAATGTCGATAGATTTTGTTTGTAGAACATTGATTTTATTTAAAATATAGGACAATATATTCGAGTTGACATCAATAACCAAATGAAAATGTATCCATTTTATTTGCTCCACTAATTCGCTTTTGGAAAAGCACTATGAGCTTTTGTACGTGCGTCATGTTTGAACTGGCTCTGCTCGCTTGTTAATGAATATTTCAAAGCCTAAATTAAAATAAACGTTTGAGGTGCTTGTTTTGTTTGTATCGTTTGAATACTATATGCGATTCGCGTAAACAAACTATACTTTTAACAAATTTATGTTCAGTAATGGTTTTGGCTCTACTAGCGCCCTGGGCGAGATTTTGACGGCGCCCTTTTTTGTTATATTTTTGGGGGGAAAGGTTAATAGAATTATATAAGGCTGTACAAATTGCACACATACGGCGCCACTCACTGTGTAGCGCCCTGGGCAGTCGCCCAACCGCGCCCTATCCTAACGCCAGCCCTGTTTAAATTTTATAACAAGATTGAAGAATGTGAATGAAGGACTCTTGGGATTTTGGTGATAAGTAGACATTCCTACATACATATAGAGTGTTGTTTTAAATCTTATAGCAATCATAAATATTTAAAAAAATCATGTAATTCATCTAATCCCAAAAAGCGATAGCTATGTTCACTGTTGCAAAAGATTTTTTTTATCGTAAACACACCGTTACTGTAGGTTACAGTTTACACTCTATTGACGTGTAATTAGGTCAATTTAATATAATGCAGTTTTGTGATATTAGTTTTGCATATTTAGTGACACTTTGTTTTAATTAATTAAAACTCTATAATACATTGTAAATCACAAATATAAAAAAAATCCGTTTTCGAGAAAAAGTGATCCTATAAGTTTCGTTTTTATTTCGAGGTACGGAACCCTAAAAATCCATAAGTTTTAACACAGTAAATGTGTTTATTTCATTATGCGTTTATCGAAAGTCTGTTGGATATAAAATACAGAATGAGAATGGAAGACAATCCGGTACAGTCGCGCTCATAAATGTCTAGATCTGCCACGTAAATGTTGCCACGAATTCATTATGAATCCCCCTGTAAAGGCATAAGCCCCACTCTTCACTTAATAAATCGTATATCAAGAACTGTCGTCATTTTTTCTTAGACTTTATTAGTTGCATCATGATTTCTTTTGTGCCAGACACTATTTTTTCTCACTTGTCTACTAGCTGTCGCCCGCGACTCCGTCCGCGCGATATTAAAATAAAAATATATGAAAAGTAGCCCAAGTGTTCTTCCAGATTATGTTCAACAACTATGCCAAATTTCAGCGAGATCCGTTGAACCGTTCCTGAGATACATTCAAACAAACATCCATCCATCTAATCATTCGCATTTATAATAATAAGATATAGTAAGAGTAACATAGCAACCTCTTGTAGCCTAACCAGCTTGACAGATTTTGTAGAGTAAATTACCTTTCAGTCATAATGGCATAGTCCACAAGTTTTTTTTTTAAATCGTTCGATTGTGATTGAGTTCCCAAATAACTCTCACTTGTTATACGACAATTGAATATAATTTAATTAATATATTACTTAATTAATTTTAAACCATGAATGGGTTGATTCATTGTTTGTGCAAACAACATTTAATAAGGTAATTTTATTAAGCAATCAATTTGGAACGACAATTGGGAACGAATGGTCCCTACCTGATTTTATACAGCGCGGGCAACTGTTTGTCTTTGTCGAAATGTTATTTACCTTCGCTTTCCGGCCGCGTTATTGGAAATTATAATGTAATAACACGTAGGTCACGCGAATCTCTTTGTAGATGAAATTTTATTATAATCTTCATCAGTTACGCGACAAACATTTATGATGGATGTAAGTCAATATAGATTACCTTAAAGTGTTAAAGCCGCAATACACGGTCGGTGTACGGCCCGATACATTTTTAAATGCGGTCCCTGTATGGATAACGTCAATGCTGATCGTCTAGCGCTGAACTCTTAATAAATTGTAATTGTTGAAGCTGTCGGTGGAAACTGCTTGTAGCAATCCTTATATGACCGTTCTTAAGTTTTTCAAAGAAGGACATGAATATTTCACAATGTGCCAACGACATGTAATGGATTATTCGATCACGTAGGCGTGTGATTGAATCACGCCATTCGGCTATTGTGAGCCTAGCACATGCCTAGAGTTTATCAGGAATTGTTGAAGTAAATGTTAATAAGCTTTCAAATAATCTGCTAATATTTAAATGAACGTGAAACTGATCCGACCATGTTGTAAACATTTTATCGTTCAACCGCGCAGCTGTAACGATGCGATGCGTATCTCGCTGTTGTGAATAAAAAGTTGATGAAAGACCATAACAGTGGTACTAAAATGTCAAATAAAATTATACGTAATGGAAGAAAATGTTGCATTTATTAAATTTATTTTTAATAATAGTGGGCTAAGAAACTTAAGACTATTTTTTTAATAGGAAAGTTTAATCTCTGGTTTGCCATTTAAATTTATATATTACTTTTAGACATTATTGGTTAGAATGCTTTGGTGTGAATGGCGCGCTTTCATTACCAAACCAAGTGTCGGAATGATTAGTGCGGGGACATAAACGTTGACATTTTAATAAGGCTAGTGTTGCCGTAAGTCCGATACACCGGCAAGTGTCGGATTTTCTTCCTAACACTACTTAGGACTTGGTCCGTGCGGAATTAAAAAAAGTCGTAATAAATATAGCCTATTTCACCGAGGGCTAATGTAGCTTTTTTCCAGCGAAAGATTTTTTCAGATCGGTTTCGTGGTTTCAGATAATATTCAATGCAAACAAAAAGACAATCATATATTTCCTCTTTATAATATTAGTCTAAGGTTTAAATGAACATATTTTCATTTATCTCTACTGTCTTTATTGAATGGAAATAGTTAAAAGGATTTATGATCAAAAGGCTCGCTGTTATGTGTTATTATTATCGAGGTTATATTATTTTTCTGATAATATTGTTTGGAAAGGCGGGAAGGCTTTGAAGTGTCGCGTTAGTTGATTTATTTGCAGCTAAATTGGTTGAACGGTGCAAAAGTTAAGGCAAAGCTTTTGTAAAAGCTATATATTGTATCTAAATTGTTTTTTTTTACAAAAATATTATCGAATAGTCATAATCATACAATAGTCTTCAAAAGAAATGATTTTTATACGGCCACCTGGTTTCTCTAAAATAGCGAAGTAATGATGTCCATGGACATTCGCGGACTACTCAGTAGTAGTATTAACAGTTTATTTAAATGTAAATTATTCATCTACGACTAAAACCATGTAAATTCTGCACGTTTATAAATCTTACTAATATTATAAATGCGAAAGTTTAGAATCATCATCATCATCATCATCAGCCTAAATTAGTCCAATGCTGGACATAGGCCTCTCCCATGGCACGCCACTGAGCACGATCCTCGGCCACTCACATCCAGCTCTTGCCAGCTGCCCTGCGAAGATCATCGCTCCACCGAGTCTGAGGACGTCCTACACTACGTTTGCCGACCCGTGGTCTCCACTCAAGAACTCGTCTACTCCAACGGTTATCGGTTCTTCGGGTTATATGGCCGGCCCATTGCCACTTCAGCGTGCTAATGCGGTGGGCTATGTCGGTCACTTTGGTTCTCTGTCGGATCAAGAAAGTTTAGAATGATGTTTGTTATTAGGTATCTTTAGAACAGCTAAATGGATCTCGTTGAAATTCGGTATAGACGTAGAATAAAGTCTGCAAAAATACATAAGGGACAATTTTTTTTTTATTAATTCGACGCTGAAGAAATCTTGAGCAAAGGCAATATATAGCCTGATACTTACATCACAAATTCTAATAAGATTTGACGTCTTTTCCGCAGAATTTTGTTGCTCCGTCTATAATGGCAGTGTTATGTTGTTTTTACAGTCGTTTCCATCTGATAACAGCTGTAGGATTTACAAGTCTTAGTTTTGTGATTTATTTGCAACTGAACGGGTTGGAAGGCTTTAGCAGGAAAAGTTAGAACATTACCAAAGTTTTGTAAATATAATGATTAAGATATTTGGCATGTTTTTTTCTTTGAAGCTATTTCATTGTATAAGAATTTATAATTAGCTACTATTCGAGCCTGCAATTCAAAAAGATTGTTTATTTACCGTGGGTTTCTAAGACCAAAATCATCTCCCCGTGAATATACTATATAAAAACAGAGATAATAATTTGTTTCAAATTGGAATTTTGGTCTCAGAAACTCAGTTAGTACTTTTCTCTAACCTCTTATATATTGCAGTCATAAATTAAATAATAATTCAAACAAACATCATAAGTAATCTTTAATTATTTTTCTAAATAAATGAATCGATACTTTATGTTCAAACATAAAATATTTCAACATAGCTTTACTTATTCTGGAGTGCATGCAACGTGATCCGATGCCATAAATTCGTGGAATCCTTGGCGTAGACAGAGCACGTAAAATGCTCGGCAGCTCCAACTTTTAAAGAACTCGTTCGACCTTTTCATAGTAAGGTACGTATTTTATACGGACAGTCGATACGGTGATTTTATTTTGTACATCCCTGTACGTATATAATACGTTTTATAACTCGTAGTCTTTGAACTTTGGCAATGAAAAAGAAGTATGTAGAATAATAGAACGATATGTCGTTAAAGAAAGCGGTATCTGAGAGGTCAGACAAAATGCATTCTCTTCGAAGCGATGCCATAGCGAACTTCAAAAAATGGAACTGACGCGCGACAATCACGTGACTTCATCACCATCATCAGCCTATACTAGTCCACACCTGGACATAGGCCTCTCCCTTGGCACGCCACTGAGCGCGATCCTCAGCCACTCTCATCCAGCTCTTGCCAGCTGCTTCACGTGACTTATCGAAAGTTATTGTTAGTTGCATTTTGTCTGTCAGTCATTTTTGAAGTTCGCTATGGAATCGCTTCGACGCGAATGCACTTTGTCTAACCCCCCGTGAAATTATGAGTATTTGTGCAATTTTAACTTAGATTTTTTATTGTTAATATCCTATTGATATTAAATATGCGAATGTTTCGATGGATGGATGTTTTTTACAAGGTATTACCAGAATAGCTGCATGGATCTTGCTGAAATTTGACATAGATGTAGAACATTGTCTGGCAGAATAGATAGGATATAAGGTTTTTTTTTTAATTCCGCGCGTAAACCATTATCAGAACAATTGTAAGAAGGAAATAAGGAAAAATAAATATTCTAGTGAAACTAAAACAAATTGCTAAAAAGCAAAGCAAAGTTAATCTGCAATTTTTGAATACATGCCCTAGTTTATCTAGGTTTTTCTGAATATATTGTAGCAGTTCTCAATGGAAAACTTTTATCATTTCCTCTACAAACAAGTTTTAATGAGATAGAGCTTATGAACGCGGCGATGCATCATTCAACCTCGGCTTGACAAAACAACTTCGCAGCTGTTCGGAAGAATAAACTACTGTAAGTGGCCAAGACGACTGAAAAAAGAGAGAAAGGAAAAAATGAAAGTCCGAGAATAAATAAAAATGCGCAGTTTCGAACCAATTTAGGAACAATCTACAAATCAAATGAATTTTTTAAGGCTCTATTCAATCAATTTAAATAACCATAGCTGTTGCTCGCTACTTCGTCTGTGCAGAATAATAATAATTAATAGCCTATGTGTACTTCTAGACTATGTTCTAAATTTATCACTTTGAGCGAGTCCCTTTAAACTTTCTTTTCCATTGGCCATCTTGTTCTGCAATAGTGATGGTGTTTTTACTTGAATTACCATTTTCATTTTTAATTAAAACTGAATTAAACTTAGGTTTCAGAAAACACGGTGTACCTACAACATTTTATATATAGATTTTATGTATAGACTGTTTTTATTTCATGAATAAACGTTAACTAGTTACTTTTAAAATAAGAATTTTCCAGAAGACATCGCTGTGTGGTCGATTGCTTAGAAAACTTCATCCGCTTCCTTCGGATGCTTCCATAAATGTTTAAGTGCACACGTATTTGAGCGCTATTTTATTTTCTTTTTAAATTCTTCCTTTTACTTCTACAAATAAACGTACATCAGAAATATTTCTTAAATTAACCGTTCCATGAAATCAGATAGCAAACACCATTTTTACATTCTTAAGCGAAATCATATTGCTTTATATCCGACACTTCTGTTCCTAATAACCACATTCCGCCCTTAGTGTACTTTTTGTGTGAGAAATCTACAGCTTTAAGCGACTAAGAGTGTGGTAATAACATGCTTATGTTACTTCTATTAAAGAATTTTGAGTATAAGTTAAGCCAGCTTCACATTAGGTCGGACTGTATTTTTGCCGTAGACGGCTTAACGGGTCTACTATTCACACTTTAAGTTGCCGATCCTACAAAATACAAACAGTTTTGAGTTGGGTCCGACAAATGTGAACGGTGTTGTACAAAGCCAATATCTCGGATCCGATAATATCGTGATTGAAAGCCCTGTAAATGTTTCGCCGCGTGTTTTATCGGGTCGTCATTATAACAGCCCTATTGAAATACATACATTTATGCACCCGATTTCTCTGACGTTAGAACTGTCGGCCCGACTCAATGTGAACCATTCCTTATGCGAAGTGAACTTTGAGATTATTCATTTGTAGAATCTACGTTATCCCAACGTTACCTCTACACAGTTCAAAGAATGAAATAATTTTAATATCGGACCGTTGAGAATTGAACGGATAAATTCCGACTCGGGCTGCTTATTAGAAATCTTTTCACTCTCTCGCAGATTTTTTTCCTTTGAAATATTCATAAAGCTGTTAAAAATATTTGGCAGAGAGTTCCCTTTAAGGTTCAGATCAAAAGATAGAATTTTAATTTCGTTATCGTAGCTAAGAGTATTGAACTAAAGAAATCATTAACACTTAAGATGAGAGTAGAGTTTTAAATAAGTTTTTATAATCCTTAAATTTTCAAATAATACAATTTTTTTACAACGAAATACGCTGCTAAGTTTGTGCTTAAAGGTTAATATAGTGGCCTAAAAAATTACATCTATTTCAACTACGAAATTCATATTGATTTCTATATTGGGTTAAAGTTTATTTTTAAATCATATAATCTTTCTCAATCAAATAAATAGAAAGTTATATCTTGAAATATACCCGTGAGTTTGCGGCCAAGGGATGAAATTTATTCAACTGCGGCGCCCTAACGTGGCATATTTTAACGCGACCATTTTAATAAGTAACTTTGAACCTTCCTTGAATTCATAAATGTTTGCAATGAGATAAACGAAAAGTTTTCTACTTTCTTATACGAACTTTGGCAATTATATGTCGATAAAAATATGACTTATATGCATATACATCATCTTGCTAACTTTTAAGCTTTTCTTCACTCAGTAAATTGTTTTTTTTTTTCGGAAAACTTTTTTCCTTACCTTATCGCATTATTTTCGATAAAATTAGAATTCCTAAATAGTTTGTTTTGTTTTAAAAGTTGATTGTTTTGTTGTTAAAGGTCCTGAAGAGGCGGCTACGGACAGGTCGACGCAGCGCGGGCATGCCTCCCGCAAGATGGACCGATGACATGGTCAAGGTTGCGGGAGCGTCCTGGATGCAGATAGCACAGGACAGGTCATCGTGGCAAACTTTGGGGGAGGCCTATGCCCAGCAGTGGGCGACTCATGGCTAAACAAACTAAATTGTTAACTTGGAAAGAATGACATTTGTTGTCATTTTAGTTGAAGGCTGCTATCATCATCTCCCTTGCCTTATCCATCTTACTTGAGGGCGGCGTATAAGGTTTTATAAACCTTAAAGTTTTGGCTTAACATTTTACAGCCAGCTTAAATAAAAATAAACTTGAGTAATTGAAACATAATAAATATAAATGTTTATGTTGAACATTACAATTAACTGCATAATTGTTATGCGACATATTAAGTCATTAATTCTAACATACATCTAACATAACCTAGTCACATATTGAACAATATATTATTATGGCGAATAAAGCCTAATTATAGTATATTGTAATGATAATTATTACTATTAATGTTATGTAAAGTTTAAAGGCTTTAACATCTTCGCACGAATCGGCCCGGCTCGCCCGGTGAAATACCACGACCACACAGAAGACAGGCGTCAAGTGGAAGCAATTCCGCGTTTAGTCTGATGAGTGTGCATCCCGTAGGCCTAATTTAGTCCTCTTTCCCTTACCACCCTTTTTCTCATAAGGAAAGGATGGCAAGTAGAAGTGTACTTTCCCGATGAGAAGATGCATGGAAAGGTCCGTCGTCCGTCGATTAAAGGTAGGCAATTCATATGCAATTGCGTATGTCTATGGGCAACAGTCACTTCGCTATTTCAGCGATTTCAGTTGGCCGCTCGCTCGTTTGCCACCTTATGATATAAAAAAAGGTCTTATAGATATGTAGGAAGAAGAAACTTCAAAAGAGCTATGTGGACAAAAGCAAACTCGTTAATCTCTGTTGAATTGTAACTATTTAAAATATCAAATAAAAATTCCGAATCCGTTGGATTTATATCACAATTAAATTCGTGTAAAAATGATGGTCTCTCCACTTTTGTTCCAATTGTTAAAAAACTGGAACAATTTCCATATTTTATTACCTACAGAGAGCGCCATTTAAATCTGGAACATTTTTCATGTGAGTACATGACGGTTTCAAATAATCCATTGTTGCTGTGATTTATTGATTATTTAATGAGAAATTTAAACGCTCGTTTCAACATTTTATTTCGATTTAAAAGTTTTTTTTATTTAATTTGCTACTTTTAATAACCTTGACATAGATTTTCTAAAGGTATCTTATTTATATAATAAAATAAATGCTTTTTTGTTTTTTATTTTAATTATTACCTATTACCTTTTTGGTAATTTACTAATATTTCTTGTACCATTTCAACTAAGCTCTATGCTTGTGCTAGGACATGGTTTACGACAATAGTCAAATAGCGCGATTCGAACCCCCGACCTCGCAATCGGAAACCCATACCCTTAACATTGGGCTATTGACGCTTTGAATGGCTGGATGCATGGATGTTTGTTAAAATGTCTTTAAAGGTAGCAATAAAATTTGGCATACATATAGACTATATTCTGAAGAAGACATATGTAGGCTCCTAAAGCTTTTTTTTATTTCCGTGCGGACACAGTCTCTGGAAAAATCTAGTCAAATGTTTAAAAATTAATTCAATTATGTAAAACAGTAACAAATATAAATCATATTAACGTACATATTTCCTTAGAATGTTTAAAAAAGCCATGAAAAGTCCATTAGCGCATCGTTAACAGATTCACAAGAGCCCTAACTAAATGTGTTTTGAGAAATTCTCTTTCAAGAAACTTAAGTCGCTACTTTTATGAATTTATGTATCTAGTTACTTAGTTGAAGAGTGTAAATACTTCAAACTTACTTTTTAATATGACGGTAGAACACTAAACATATTGATATCGCTTTTAATATTTTCCACCTTTTAAGTACAAAGTAGGAGGAGGTACATTACAACTAGGAAGTAAATATACAATATGCATATCTTACTACATGTAAAGTAGTCAGTATCATCAGCTCACTATACGTCCCCACCGAGGGGCTCGGATCCTACCCTAAGTTAAGAGTGATTAGGTCATAGTCAACCACACTGGCCAAGTGTGGGTTGGTTGACTTCACACATATCTTTGAATTTCTTCTCAGATATGTGCAAGTTGCATTATGATGTTTTCCTTCACCGTAAGAACGTCGGATAAATGTACATATGTAAATCGGAAATCGAAAAACACATTGGTACATAGCGGGATTCGAACCCAGGACCTGCAGATTCCAATTCAAGTGCTTAACCCCTAAGCCATCGACGCTCTTACAATTGCACTGACTGTAAAATAGTACTAGTAAATAATCCAACTACTCCTTTACAACTAGTTGATAATAAGATAATATTTTGTCAGAAAAACCACGCCCGATTTCTTCTCTTCTTTTTTATATTGGTAGGTATATTTCATACAAAGATTTTGGTCTAATACATCAACGGTTCATGTAGAATGGAATAAACCCATGGTACAGGTAATAAAAAGCTTTACGGGCGTTGCATCTCACATGAAAATGTATTCGTATAGCAACATCCAATATACGACACACCCCAAGGTGCTCGTTTCCCACTTACAGTTACTGCTGCCCAACTGGCAACTGAATTTACGAGCGAAACTAGTAATTGTTATTGTGTTCTATGACAGAAATGTGAGTGAATGGGTTTGTTTAGAGCGTCGGTCCTGGGTTCGACATCCGCCATGTACCAATGTGTTTTTCGATTTCCGATTTACATATGTACATTTATCCCACATTCTTACGGTGAAGGAAATCATCGTGATGCAACCTGCACATATTTGAGAAGAAATTCAAAAATATGTGTGAAGTCAACCAACCCGCTGGCCAGCATGGCAGACCATGGCCTAGTCATCCCTAACTTAGGGTAGGCCCCGAGCCTCTCAGTGGGGACGTATAGTGAGCTGATGACGGTTTTTTTTAATTACCTATGTTGCTGTCGCTCTGTCCGCGCGGAATTAAAAAAAAAAAGTTATTAGTAGCCTATGTGGTCCTCCAGACTATGTTCGGCATCTATGCCAAATTTCAGCGAGATCTATACAGACGTTCTCGAGATACCTTCAAACAATCCATCCATACAAACATTCACATTTACAATATTAGTAAGGAAGTCTTCATGTAATACATTGCTTCACATTTCACCACAGATACTAATATTACTGTGGCTAAGAAAACGTCAAATGAAATATAAATAAAACAAACTCATGTCTACAAAGATTAGTAACAAACAAGAGCACGTATCACCGCAAAAATAAAATGAGTATTTTTATGAAATTAGATCTGCCCTCGACATTTTTACAACGGCATACACCGAAGTATATTTACTGCACGTACTAACCACAGTCGAGAAATATAAACCTTAGTTAAAAATACAACATTCTGAACTGCAGCTTTTAGATGTAATAAGGTTTCTTATAATAACACAAAATGTTTTAAAAACTCAGCGAAGTATGACATCAGATCTTAACCACACAGACGCTTTATATAGCTATCTCCTTTCATCCAATCTTTTGTCTCTTTCTTGTAACGAAATGCGGTTAAATGGCGGTTTAAAAATCTTCTCTATTCACTTGTCTTATTTTCTTTCAAAAAGACTTTAGTATTTTTCTGTAAACGGTATTTTAGTAAACAAAGCAAATTCTAAAGGAAACTATCTTAAAACTGTGGAAATAGAAAATGTATTCAGTGAGCGAAGGGAGTGTAAGCGAAGAATCTGTATCGAATATGCTCTTGAATAGTATATACGCTTAACATATCTACGGTGTTAGTACATTGTGGGCGACCAGGCAGAAATCGAGGTGCATCGAAAGCCGCTTTGTTCTAACGTATTTCTAGACAAAAGACGGTCAAATTCACAATGCACGAAAATGTTAGTATTCAAACGAAACTTACATCATACCATTTTGCAAACATATATATATATATATATAAGACGCTGGTGGGTGAGCCGAATATCATCGGAGAAGCAAAAGCTCAAAGACTCCGATGGCTGGGCCACCTCATGAGGATGGGGGAAGATCGAAAGGCCAAAGCAGCATACCACGGGACCCCGACTCGCCGCCGACCCATCGGTCGGCCCAGGTACCGCTGGCTAGACGCCGTAGAGCTGGATCTGCGGGAGCTACAAGCGATGGACTGGCAGGAGAAGGCGCAAGACAGGCGACTTTGGCGATCTCTTGTGTCAGAGGCCAAAACCCACTTTAGGTCGATGCGCCAGCGGAGTAAGTAAGCTTTTGCAAATACGTGTAGTTTGTGTTTTAAAAAAAAAGTAAAATTAGCAAAAAAATAAACTGCAAACTTAACCAATATATATCAGATGTCTGAATAAATCAGAAAGCGTCATTACCGGGAGATAATTTCAATTTTCATCGCAACAAAAATGAACGTTAATCGTGCAATAATTTACACTTGGAACCGACTGGACACAATACGGACACTAACGTTAATGTTAATATAATAATCATGCGCTCAGTTATTATTTAATCTATAAAATTGAACTCGCAAGCATATACCAATAAATTTGGTAATACAAGGGATTTTTTCATAAAATCTCTTGTAAAAATTGAAAGCAGCAGCACAGCAACCAAAATGCATTTATTCGTTTGGTAACTATACTTATGTTAAAACTATAATTAATATTTACGTTAATAAATTAATCAAGACCTATTCGCGACGCCATCCCGTTATTGCCGCGCGATTCCCTTCTGTTTTTCACATCTTTTTATATGATTAAAAAGGTTTATTGGACAGTGCGCCATGTTTTTGGCAGAACATACCATTTTCTTAAAGGCCAGCAACGCATCTGCGGGTCCTCTGGTGTTGCAGATGTCCATGGGTGTCGTTGATCACCTCGGTGTTCCCGCTCGTTTGCCCCTACTCTTATAAAAAAAAACCCGCGATAGGGATCGTAAATATCATAAAAAATCCATTAGAGAGTCGTTAAATATTCACAACAGCTTTTTTCAAATAATGTTTACCTTAAAATCTTCTTCAATAATGAAACTTACTTTTGGGAAAAACTTTAAAAAGCCTGTGGTAGTAAAAATTCTGATTTTTAAGTTGTTTTTCTACTTATTTATGTTACTTTTCTCTTGTTAGCTTTAAAGCTATTTAGAAAATAAAGATAATAATTAAAATTAAATGTTAAGCAATGTGTCAAATTGACATTAGTTTGTACCAGTGAGGTTTTTCACAAAACATAAGTTCTTTTATGTTGAAATTTTCGTGTATTTGATGTGGATATTTAATTTAAAATGTCCAGTAGTTTATACGTCAAAGGGTCTACTCGTAAAACGTGTTTATGTTCGCACAAATTGAAGGCGATTACGCGTCCCAATTTTGGCTTTTAATGGCATTTAACCTGTCAGGATGTCGAATTGCTTTATAGCCAGTTACAACTTACGATAAGTTTACAAAAAAACATAAGCTTAGAGGTGTATAAGCTGTTAATTTGCTAAGTCCCAAAAAATATTATTATGAATAGCAATATTTGTTGTTATTAGCTTGCGATTATTTTTCGACAGGCGCTACGCGGGTCACGTAACTAGAATGCGTTCGAATCAGGAATTGAATTCGGTTTGTTAGCGAAATTCCTGCCAGAAGAAATTGCTCCGACGTGATCATGTCACTGGGAAATTTCATTTTTGCTGATTTCATCACTCGATATTCTATAATGTAGTAAAAATGTAATCAGTTGCATGAATAAATCGCGTGTTCTTACTTTAAATAAAACGATTTGTAGATAAAACAACAGAACAAAAAAATTTTGGCAACAAATGTGGTAAAGAAGTTATAGACAGAAGGAAAATAGTAGAGAAGAACAATCATAATTCAATTTACCGAAATCGATTTAGCTCGTGGGTTCATAAATAAAGTAAATAATATGAGGAGAAATAATCAAAGATATCAACAAAAGTCCTGTAATTCAAACGTGGTTTGATGCTACTTCTCTAACACGGAATTGAATGAGTTTTTTTTTATCAAAATAGTTTGGAATCGATACTATCCATATCCATATTTAAACTAAAATTCTAACCATAGGATAAATAAATTTCTTTCATAAAATTCAAATTCACGTGCAATGTTCAATCTGTAAATGGTGTTATTAAATTTAACGGGCAGTATGAATACAGGGTGCTCGGTGATTTGCGTCCGGACAGTGTTGCAGTAACCGTTGCTTACACTTGCGGTACTTTGCGACTCGCCATAGTAAAAATAATATTTTATAACCTCAATATTTATTCTATCAAATATTAGAATAGTGAAAAGTGGATCTTGAAAACTATATTTAGTACGACTAGATAACTTTTAATCGCTTAACTAGTCTACTTACGCGGTTTTAGTACAAAGTAATGTAATTGGTCATTCATGTAACACTAACACTAGCTGTTGCCCGCGACTCCGCGCGTTGTTAAAATAAAACTTAATTAGCAGCAATTTTCAGCGAGATTCATTTAGTGGTCGGAGATAACTTTTAACGGACATCCATTCATTCAAAATATCTCATTTATAATATTAGTAAGTAAATATGATAGTTTTGTTTACAAGATTTAGGTCTCATCTTCTTCAGGTCATGTACGTAGTTAAGATGCTAGAGACTATCTAAAGTTACAGATAGCTCGACAAATTAATCACGGTGGTCCGGATTGTGAACACATATTCTAAATTCGAATTTCTTCAACGATAGGGCAGTATAGTTAATAACAAATTGAGCCGGATCTCCGGACAGTCTTGTATAAGCGACATTATTACCACCATCAAGAGGCAGAAAGGGGAAGAATTAATGGCACGACTATAAAGGGGATAGTTCACGAGATCGTAAATATACTTTATGAGTTGGGCTCCGCGGCACATTTGATGGACACTCGTTTACTGTTTCTGTATTTTGCAGTGACCTTTTATTTTTAAACGTCACGAAAAAGACATTTAAAGTGACAATATGACAAGCGTATTCATACGAAGTTTTATTTTCATTTTATTGCAGTGTTTTGTTTTTTAATATAATTAAATTTGTTTTTTTTACTTGAGAATACTTACATTATAAATGCGAATGTTTAGATGGATGTTAGAAATTATCTCCGGATCAGCTCAACTGGAAGAACAGATATCCTACTTATTAAGTTTTTTAAACCACGCGGACGGAGTCGCGGGCGCCAGCTAGTTTTCCATAAACTTTTAAAATGACTAACTTCTAGAGATAGTTATAAATACTCTTTCCTTTTCGTTGGCGGCCAAGGATCTATTTCTTAGTATAATAAACGTAGCGATCTGTGCAAAATATGACCATTTGTGCATTTGGATTTGTGTTATATTGCAATAGTAAAGCAAACATCAAACGATTGTTAGAACATTTGTTTAAGTTTTAGTGAAACAAATGATGTTTGTTCACCGCAAGCACTAAATAATGGCGCAATTAAACGCTTAGTTTGTACAGTTAGTTACCGAAAATGTCGATTTTGAAAGCTTTTATATTATGTGCGTAAGCCAAAACTGCTGTCAGTGACAGTAAAACTATAATAAGAAGAGAATAGTATACAAGCTTTTGTCCTAAATCAATGTTTAAAATATTTTAATAAATAATTGTTATATTTCTTCTAATAGATATTAAAAGTCATACAACTTAGTAAGTGTGCGATAATTATTTCAAAATGAAAACAGGACGAGTTTTCGGTTGGATGGTGGACATGAACGTCCAGCCGATGGTTAAGGGGGCTAGCCAATAATCAATGGGCGGCTTACCGATTATCGAGTGGGGCAAGTAGGTAAAAAGTCTTTTTTTCATTTCAAAGATAATGCTTATCTACATGTGAATCAATTTTTAAATAAAAACTGAGTGTTTCGAAGTTGTTTATAAATCTATTTGACATTTTTAAATTCTCTAGGAAGGAGGGCAGACCCCCTATTTGTATTTTATGTCTCTTTTATCTGTCTTTTCGTAAATATAATTTTAATACCTCCTCTTTTAACCTATGTCATTAATTTAACAAGCTTCAGGTAATTTTAATAGGGCAGTTTTTATTCCCCTGCGAACGCATCAATTAGTAACATATGCGGGGACCTTAAATTTCAGAAGGTGCGAGGGATAAGCCGCTCCCGCCATTTTGATGCACGTCTGGGACCGGCCACGGATGAAAACTTATACTGGAAGTGATTACAAAATTAAATATAGATAAATTATTATTTTGGATGGATTGATAGATGTTTGTTAGAAGGTATCTCGAGAACGGTTGTATGGATCTCGCTGAAATTCAGCATTGATTTAGAAGAAAATCCGGAAAAATCACACAGACTACTAATTAAGTTTTTTTTAATCCTGTGCGGACAGAGTCGCGAGTGATTTGTTCCACAACGCATGAATTTTAACCATATCTTTATTATATTCGCCTCCACGTCATATCTTCCTTCTCTTTCTTGTAACAAAATCGTCCTAAACGCGGCGCATCTAGAGACGACTAATTTATTTAAACTGAATTTACAAGTCTGTGTACTTTGTAATATATTTATTTCCATATTTATAGTCCAATCCATCCCATAGTCACAGATAACTAAGTTTCCTATGCGGGAGACTAACTTTTTTATTAGGTCCCACAACGCTTGTGTCGGTTAGTTAGAACCGAATCGACTGGAAACTGTTTCCCTCAGGTCGTATTTTGTAATTCAACCTTTACTGCATCTGTTCAAAGTCGGTGAGAAGTTCTGTGGTACTCATATAGTTTATATGTTTTAGAAATATAATGGTTTGATTCGAACAAAGATTTGACAAAAACTTGTATAAGTAATGTACTAAGAAAATTGTGCAATTATTGGAAAAAAAAATGAGCAATGTTGTGGAAATTTCATATGACCGTGGTCTTCCGAGACCAAAATACCCGTTTAAAACATTTTATCTCTGTTTTTTAAAAGGCAATGAAAGGGATGGCGACATATTTTTAAAAGGATTTTGGTATCAACAAACCGACATTTAATATTATAAACTTTCATCTCACTAGTATTTTTTATTTTATTTTAAAGAACAAAGATGAAACGTTTGTCAAAATTAACTAAAGTAACTCAAAATAAATCAGAATTTATATTGAGTCAAAATGCATTTTGAGTTTCAATTTATTCCCAATATTGAATACACTGTAAAGAGCTTTCTCAGTAATGAACAAATGGTTTCGTGTTCATATTAGCACAAAACTGTATATTTTACATTTGGATAAAATTTTGCGTTTAAAAAAGGATATTTTAATTACGTTATATACTTCTTAGCAATTCGATATCCAAAATTGTTAAATTTATCATAACCGCGAGGGATTTAAGAAGATTAATTTAATGGTTAAAATCACATAATTCTCAAAGCAATTTTTTTTTAAATCTTTTATTGGCTAAACTATAAAAGGTTGTACAAAAAATTGAATAAGAAAAAAGTCTTTACTGGATGGTACTACATTACTTTATTATTGTCTTTCGTAGTAACATTTTTGCGTTGAACTATTCCAGTAGTTTTTATATCTGTGTAAATTTCCCAGCGTGCACTTAAATAGCACGTCCCGAGCCACCTTTTGTTAGAACAAGCTTAAAGCTCCGTACCACACGATACTAATTTATACATGGCATCATAATAAATACTCTAAAATTAATATATTACCTTTAAAAAGTTCAGATTATTTTTTTTAAATGGAATAATAAAATACTGATTTATACAACTAGCTGTCGCACGCGACTCCGTCCACGTGGAATGAAAAAGAAAACTTAATTTTTTACCGGCATTTATTCGAATTTTTCTTACCTTTTAAACCTTCTCTATGCCTCCACGAACATTTCAAGACAAAAATTAGATAAATCCGATCAGCCGTTCTCGAGCTTTAGCGAGACTAACGAATAGCGATTGATTTTTATATATATATAGATTAGTTGTAATAACTTAATAATATGTATTTGACTAGATTTATTTAATACAAATTATTTTAAATATAAATACAATCAAAGACTACACATAACAGATTTTTTATAGATAGAGAAAATCATGAATTCAAATATTTGTACGTGGCAAGATAAATACTGTTCGTGTCGATAAATTATGTAATCTCCTCATAAAACATTGTTATATAGTTTGGCAAATTAAAGGACCTACTCTATATAATACGGAATTGAGGTATAAAATATATTTTACGATCCTGTTCAATTAATCCTAAGATCTTATCACCACCATATCAGCCTTTCAGTGTTGAAGTGCGTTAACAAAATAATTTTGTTCGCAAATAAATAACCACATATACTCGTATGTATATATATATATATATATATTCGTCATTTTCTTGGCCCTGTTTGAACCTCTTATGGGATTTACTTGCAAAATTGAGTTTTCTCCTTTGATTCTACCGAACGATGCGAAAGTTGCTTTGTTTGTTATATTCCGAAATATTTTGAATAAAATTGTGATAAATATTTTCATGATTCAATTTAAAAATATGTCTTTAGGATCAATTTAACGAAGGCCTATTCATTCGACAAGCGCCTGTGTAAAGTTTCCGATGATAATGTTAAGGAAACGAATCTTGTTTGTTGCCGCATCAAACTTCGCAGGCGCTCAGCGAACCGCTCCAGTTAATGAGATAAACCAACGTAAATAGGCTTACCCACCACATCTTCTGTTCGACTTATTTGAAAGGAACTTACTTTGAAATATGTCGAATAAAAGTGTGTTTATTGACAAAGCTGTTCAAGGATTTAAACGAAAAAATTGTTTTGTTTAATAGACATTTTTAAGTTTGTGAGAAAATATAACGTAGTCGTGTTCCTACTTTCTCTAACTTATTGTACACTTACAAGATTTTCTACGATAGATTTTATTCTAGATCCCTAGTGTCCTCCGTATATTCTTCTTTGTTTTCCGTTTTCCAAGATAAAGTTTTGCTGGATGCTCAATTTGCTATTTATTTCTTGCAGGTATTGTGATAGAACAGTAGGTAGTTTGAATCAAAATAAAAATGCCGCTTAAAAATGATGAAATAGAATATTTTTTAAATTTTTTGTTACTGTTTAAGTCTAACTTACAATTCAAGATTTTCGTAATAATTTTCTATTGGGATTGAAAAATCTACCAAAAATTCACATATTCTCATTTACAAAAGGTAAAAAATATAGTACGTGCTTATTAAAGGCCCCGATTTCGGGCGATCCTTTAAATCGGTTCCTTATTTGCAAAGGATTACGAAGCAGGAAAGGCCTCACTCTCAAATCGTATAACTTGTTAAAATCCCTTTCATTTATTTCGAAAAAGATTTATAAGTAGAACACATTTCATTGGATTTGATCAAACATAACATTGATTCCTTTTCGTTTGGTTAAAAATATATATAAATATTTATCCTCTTATTACCTCAATATTTTTCTGTCAGTAAAATCTTTCTATATTTATTATCTATACTTATCTTGACCTTTGAACAAATTGTGACCAATTTCTATAGGTTTCTAGTCTAAAAAAAGACGTTACTGAAACGCATTCTGAGTTCATTTAATCTTAATATTATAAATCCGAATGTTTAGATGGATGGATGGATGTTTGTTTGAAGGTATTTTCATAACGACTAAACGGATCTCGCTGAAATTTGGCATAGATGTACAACATAGTCTGGAACACATAGGTTACTTAACTTTTTTTTTGTTATTAAAAGTCGCGGTCGATAGCTAATTAAAGATAAATATTATCACTTCTATATAATGAACTCATCTTTTTATAATCGATAAATTAACTCTAAAATCGAAGTGAATAATCGGATTAAATTATTCAACAAACTCATTTTGTATGCAAACAATGACGGCTAACCACCTCACCTAGCCTGTTGTTATATTGTAATTGAAACAACAGCCACCAATGCCCGACATAGATTATTTAATTTACCTCAACTTTGTGCTATAAAATATCATTTCAAAATCACCACAGGACCCTTGTTCTTATGGAGTTTCGGCACGGTGTACTACTCTATACATCTGTATCAGCCGTCATATCTGAATTTACCCTATTCTTACGCATATTCTCTTTCACCCAATCCATCCATACTTTTTTATTTCATTACTTTCTATATGTTATCGTTTTAAAATATTTATATTAACTATTTTTTTAAAACTAAAATTATCTTAAACTCATATCTCTCGTCAGTTCGTAGGAGTGAAACTTTTTTGTTATCTGTTGCATATATCTCATGGAAAAATTAATCTTTTAAGTATTAAAACATTGTATTTATTACGTTAATTGTTGATATTTTAGTGATGTGTTTTAATATTCTTCTCGTTAATGAACATGATTGTTTTAACTTTTAGAGCTTCGTGTGATATCGTATTGCTTATTAATTAATCGTGATGAACACATCATTAGCCGTAATTAAATTTCTATTATCGAGACAGGATTCGTTTTATAAAACTTGACAGACCTTTAACAACATTTTTGTGTATTTTATACGTCTAGTTATTTGGCAGCTATACTAGAGATACGCTCAACATGCCCACTGTACTAATTAGACTATTGACTAAATTAAAGACAAATGATAATTTAGTGTTACCGACGCCAGATGGCGTTGTTACTTAAACTACACTCAACAAAAATATTACTTTTCAATATTTTATTATTTACAAAAATTAAAATGATTGGCCATAAATATGTTAAAATATATGTTAGTTTAATAAGAAGACATCTGTAAATAATAACAAACTAGTGAAATTAGATCACGTAGCGACCCAGTAGCTTAACAGCGGTGGAAACGCGCTACAAATTAACTGAATCCAATTTCCACAGTTTAAATGTGTCTACGTGAGAAACGCTGGACAATAAAACTTTTGTTGATATTAAAACCTTCTTGAACTATTATTTATATATTGATGACAATCATAAGAATGAAAACTCAAAATATGCAAGCAACAACTTTGAAATTTCGAATTAAATGTTGTATACCTTTAAAATACGTATTTTATTTTTAAGTTCAATTAAAATGTCACCGGCGACTCTGTTCGCGCGGGATTAAGAAAAAACTAAATTAGAAGGATGTGTTTTTCAAGGTTATGTTCTACATCTATGTCAAATTTCAGCAAGATCCGTTTAGCCGTGTCGGAGATACCTATTAACATTTCGCATTTATATTAGTAAGAAGCAAGATGTAAAATTTTTATTTTTGCGTATGAAAAGATAAATTACAGTATGTGTATGTTTATTTCGTGTTATAAATAATTTGGTCATTCTTTCGATTGATTCCTAAAACCGATGACCATTAGTGAATGAACTTTTTATTATATAAAGCCAGCCAATTTTAACTACACTAAATATTCAACGTATGCAATAGGTTTTATGTAAATGCGATTCAGAAGCGGGGGCAACTTTGCAAAGTATCCACTCGCCATATCCATTTGGATATTGAAAACAAATTTCCAATAAAAATGCATTTACCTATTCGATATTTTAATAAATTATATTTTAAAATGATTGTATAAAATTATTTTACTTTCAAAATTGTAACCAAAACACTAACGAAATTATCATAGACTATCGAAGTTATAGAGGTGGCAAAAGATTTTAAAATATTAATTAAATTTTTGGTAAACAACTTGCTTGTGGTTGGAATGATTTTATTGAGAATAACAAAACATAAAAATGTAGTTAAAAAACAAAGAGTTTATTGATAATAAAAACTGTGTAACGAAACCAACGTCCTTAAAACAAAGAATTCTTATTAAGGCCAAGAGAGTTTGGAGCTGTTTGGAGTGTAATTGTTTTGTACGCAACACTTTGAGTAGGAAGTTCTTTACTAACGGAAGTTTTTCTTTACTTGTCCAACTAAGGAAATGGCCCTAACGTCTTAAAGGTGTTGACAAGTAGTTTTTACTGCAGACTTTCATAATAAAGTTTTCTTTATACATCGTCCGACAAAATAATTATGCGGCGATATCTCGGTTAGATTTGTAAGAAAATATAGAAAACCTAATTAAGTATGAAGAACACAAAAGACATGCCGCAGGCCTAATTTTGGGGCACAAATGTAGAACTTAGTCTGTAAGAACACATAGGCTTTTAAGGTTAAGTTTTTTACAGCACATTAAGTTTTTTTTTTTAAATTCCCAGCGAACGGAGTCGCCAGCGACAGATAGTACTTTTATAAGAAGTGTTCTTGCTATTAAAAAAATAGAGAGAACATTTTATAAAGCTGTTACAAAGTTAATTAAAAAAAATGATTTCATGAAGTCCAGACGGGCGGAGGCGTGCTACTGGCTAATTAACATAATGTGTTAATTGTGAAATGTGTACTCTGTGAAACGTTACAGGTGTTACGTCATAATTTCAAACTTTTATTTACTTAACCGCAGTATTCTTTTATAGTGTATGTTTTTTATATCATAAGGTGGCAAACGAGCGAGCGGCTATTTTTCGCGCTGATTTAAAAAAAAAACTTAATTATTAATTAACTTAACTATGTACTTTTCCAGACTATGTTCCATGTCTGTGCCAAATTTCAGCGAGATCCATGCAGCCGTTCTGAAGATTCCGTGTAACAAACATCCATCCATCCTTTTAAACTTTCGAATTACTAGGTGGGGCATCGCGGAGATTACGCTCTTGTGGCTTCAGCATTATTTTTAAAAAGGCACAAATTTGCTCCGCTAAAATCACTGTAGCTGTACCATCAATTTGTGCCATAGAATTTATTAATCAAATACATTAGACAATGAGATGGGCATGTGTTAGCGTAGCGTAATACAAACACGACTGATGCCGGCCATTGTTATTCCACTTTGAAACTTCATGCCGTGTTGGCGCAGCATAACATAAACTTCAACGTTAACATGTTCACTTCGTTGTTATACTGTGTTAGTTTAATGTATATCAAATACACCATTAAAATAATGTCATTAAAAAAAGTTGTGTTTGTTCAAATATAGATGGCGCTTTTTTACAGAGCTACTGTTTTATATAGTGGGCCTTGCAGAAATATTTGTGACAATCGACATCGAATCGTCATCAAAGTATTCAATTTTATACAGCGCCCCCTATCGGTCTATTATGACGGAATTGACGATGATGATGATACGAAAGAGCTCGTCGCCAATATCACGAATACTAGGTCCAATGAATAACATTCGTAATATTAAATATAACATCGAACAGTATTTTTGTAGTACATAGAACACAAAGTGGCGTGATCACGTAAAAGCAATTTCTTCTGGCAAGAGTCGCGCCACTAACTAACCGAATTCAATTTTTTACTCGAACGCATTTCAGTTACGTGACTAGTGTATGTCGGAAACTTTACAATAATTAAATTCTTGTTTGTCTTTGAAATGAAATTATGCACAAAATATCATAAGATTATATTATCTTATTATTTATTGATATTACAGGTTGTTCTTATACTAATTATAAATAAAACCTCTAAAAGGGACTTTTATATTTACTTCTATATAGAAATTTACTTCTTACTAATGTTATAAATGCGAATGTTTAGATGGATGGATGTTTGTTAGTAGGTATCTCCAGAACGGCTCAACGGATCTCAATAAAGTTTAGCATGGATGTAGAATATAGGCTTGAAAAACACATACGCTGCTAAGTTTTTTTATACCGCACGGACGGGATCGTAGACGGGATTTAGGCGTGAAGTGGAAGCAATTCCGCGTTTCGTCTGATGAGTGTGCGTCCCGGAGGCCTAATTTAGTCCTCTTTCCCTTCCTACCCTTTTTCTTATAAGGAAAGAATGGTAAGTGGAGGTGGACTTTCGGGATGAGAGGATGCACGGAAATATTTTCTTTCTGTGCATCCTTTCCTATGTCGATTAATGGTAAGTAACGCATATGCAATTGTGTATGTCTATGGGCAACGGTCACTTCGCTATATCAGCGATTTCAGGTGGCCGCTCGCTCGTTTGCCTTATTATATAAAAAAAGGCGACAGCTAGTATGTGTATGTATAATTTCGAGTCTATAAACAAAACATTAACATGTGTCGTTTGTACATTGTCAGTTTGTTCATTAAAAGCCTATTTTAATGGGTAATTGCCTACAATTAGTGTGAACATATACACGTTTAACGAGTTAGCGTCATATAAACTGCTGGGCAATGTAAATAGGAGATTCTTTATGTTTATTAACTTGATAATTACAATAGTACGTAGATTCAGATGAAATATTATTAATCAAGCAATGCATTTGATTATAGTTGCAAACTATGTCTAACATTTTTTAAAACAAAAGAAGTTTTAGTACCAAATAAATTCCAGCTTGATACCTTCACGCGTTTTAAGAAAAGGGTCTTAACAGACGGATGGACGGACAACAAAGTGATCCTATAAGGGTTCCGTTTTTTCCTATGAGGTACGGAACCCTAAAAAGAAATAAATAAAGATATTGCATTTTTTTTATATGGGAATCTAAGCTGTCCCCCATTAATCCATCCGACCGGAATTAAAAATCAACTTTATTAGTAGCCCATGAGTTTTTCCAGGCTATGTCCTATCCATGCCAAGCAGCGAGATCCATGCAGCTGTTCTGAAGATACCTTCTAACAAACATCCATCCATCCATTTTATAATCGCATTTATAATATTGCTAACATTAGGATTTCAAAATGGGTCACAATAATGCATAATTTTAGACGTAAAATACACCAAAAAAACATACATACGAATTGAGAACCTCCTCCTTTTTGAAGTCGGTTAAAAGAGACTGCAAAAATATTTGATATGAAATAAAAACATCGTATGATTTTTGTCCACCATTATTAAATAACAGTTTTCAACTTTTATTAGGTAATATAATGTAGTAGGTAAAGTAAACTACACCGCAGGATTACATTCCCTTTTATCTCAGGTATAGATTTCTCTCCAGTATTTTCTGTATGCATTACATACTTCTTACCTTTCTCTTGGAAAATGTTGAAAGATATAATATCATAGAAATACGTCTTAGAATTTTACACTGAAATAGATTGTAATGTTTGCTATCTTTAGATTTCTTAAGCCTGTTTTATATTTTTTTTAATATAAATTAAAAAAAATGTAAGCGATTTATAAATGAAAATGAAAAAATGAGTAAATAAATCATAAATATTTTACTAATATTATAAAAGAGAATGTTTATATGGATGGATGTTTGTTTAAAGGTATCTCTGAAACGACTCAACGGATTTTGATGAAATTTGGCATAGATGTACTACATTTATGGAAGAACACATAGGTTACTCATTAAGTTTTTTTAACACCGCGCGGACGGAGTCACGGGCAATAGCTAGTAATAGAATACAGAAGTTGTTCGTCTGTTATTTTGTTATTACCCATCTCAATTGTAACTGTCAAAAGATATACTCGTAGTGACTAAAGACAGATTCTATCTTTAAAATTCAACTGCAAGTTCTTCAATGTTTGTTGTTTAAAAAGAGGCGTAAAAAAATCTAATAAGTAGCAGGTAGGTTGCCAACTTTTTAATAGGAAAGCATAGATAAGGTTAAAAAGCGGTTGCTCTATCTAACTTTCAGATACTGGTGCCAAAGTTAGAGCTTTAAGTAATTCAAACTGTTATTTTAATTTTAATTATATAAATTCTGTATTTACTTAGTCTAGATTTATATGATTTAAATTGATATTTTTCTAATAAAACGGAGAGGGATCCAACATTTATTTAATTCCATTTAGAAATAAAGTCGCGGTAATTTTTTTTTGTTACACAATAAATAATATTCTGTAAACATTATTTATTTTAAACAAACGTATTAATAATTACCAAATGAAATATTTTGCTTTTCAGATTTATGTAACAATTAAACTCCCTTAAAAATTGTTTTAAAAATATCTACGCCTGGTTTGTTTAATCGTAAAGTTTAACATTTTTATTTTTTTTTAACTAAAATATTAGCAGATTTTTTTGTAAATTTACTAATATTTCTTTTAAAATTCCAACTAAGCTCTAGGCTTGTGCTGGGATATAGTTTACGACAATAGTCGAATGGCGGGATTCGAACCCCCGACCTCGTGATCGGAAATCCGTACCCTTAACCATTAGGCTATTGACGCTATCTAATCGCTCCCACAGAACATTTAAATTTGTAACTGTTTGATTGACTTTAAAAACCTTAATTGTTTTTTTTTCTAATTACTTAATTGAATTTCTAATTACTTAATTAAATACATCATGGTTGAAAAACCATTGCATAATTAATGACAAAAAATCCAACATCTTACTAAAAATTAATCTGACTGTATTGAAATTTACAGACATTATAATTAAGGAGCGAAATCTCAAAAATGAAACTTGAAAGCTCGACGGAAAGCTTAAGCTCTTATAGAAATGCGAATTAAGTTTCGCAGATGTACAAAGACTCACGAGTCACTTTAACAGCTAAGTGACTGGTTTCTAATACTTTTAAAATTCAACTCAAAACCGAAAATTCTAAGAGACTATGTCAAAGATTTTTCTGATTTATTATTGTATAATAAGTCTGAAAAAACGTTTTAACTTAAAAATATAAGTTAAAATACAAGTAGAGAATAACATACTGCATACGTTTCGTTTGCTTAATTTCTAAGGAGCTGGTGTTAAAAAGGTAATGTACACGTGAAATATAATTAAGTAAAAAAGCTTTGTCATTCCAATTATTTTTAGTTACGCATAAAAGAATGTTATAAACTAGCTAAACAAGAATATCTGAATACTATTTTGTTGCAGTTCTCTGTAGAAAACTTTTATCATTTCCGCTACAAACAAGTTTTAATGAGATAGCCTTTGTGAGATCAACGCATCAACCTAGACGCATACAAAACTACAATAGTTACAAGGAAACTCCTAATGAGTAATCTAATTAAATAAAAAATAATAATAAATCCTAATGAATGGATCCAAATGACATACTTAAATACAATTTGAATGTAAAAAAAAATATATAAAAACGGCTAAACACTCACGTACATTCGTCAGGTGGCGGCACCGACTAGTTTCGAGCCCATCAGGGGATGTTCATCAGGGTGAGTTGGACTGGTACTATTTCGCGGACTCGGCCCGTCGCTATGTCGGACGAATATACTTGAGTGTTTAGCCGTTTTTATATAAGTTTATTATAATGTCTCACGAAAGTTTGAATAAGTTATAAAAAATTATTATGCAAAGTGTACTTCATCCAGGATCTTCACAATCTTTTTAACTACAACGCCATCTAGTTACAATTTATGTAACTAAACGCACAGTTTTACGTGACCACAATTTTCAAAAAAGATGTACTACGTAATATTATCATGTTGTTTTTTTTAATGAAAGAAAATTAAAATGAACATTGTCTTATCGAGAAAATCGAATGTTGCTCACAGGGCGCCGTTATTGGTACTTGAATAAATATTCAAGTGGAAGATCTTTCTGTTACTTTGCCAGAGCTTCTAAAGAGGCTGTTACTTGAGTATTATTGTTCTCCTCGCTTTTAATCTGCATTCATCTTACCAACGCCTTTTAGTCTATTTAATACAAAAAAAATTATCTTATTATGGATTAGCTCTGTATTAGATATATTATATTTTTTTTTATAATAAGATAGCAAAAGAGCCAGCGTCTTTGTGAATAGATATCCGCAATTGCAGTTGCTTTGCCTACCTTTAATCCACAGACGAGGAGACGCACAGGAAATGTATATATCCCCTTCCTATGCCTCTCCTCCCCCATCAAATCCACATCCCCTTCCAATTCTTTCTTTATAAAAATGTTAGGTAGAGAAAGAGAACTGAACTTAGTATGATATTACAACGTGCGATGGTTTCAAATATTTATAAGAAACGCATCAATTTATTATTAAAGTTTATCGATAAGTATGTTAAATGATTGACCAACCAAACTTGATACTTGAACAGAAGTTTAAATGAAAAAACTTCTAGAGCGGTAAATTTAGTAAAGAAATAAGTTATCGAAGCAATGCTGCGATACTTAGCTTTCCAATGCCTTTAAGTTAAGCATTTATTTTGAAATCAAACAGTGAAGTTTGTTTACGTTTATAAATAAGTCATAGTTTGTAGAGATTTTATATTTAACTAGCTGTCGCCTGAGACGCCGTCTGCGTGGAATTAAAAACAAATTTAATTACTAGCGTACATACGTGTTCTTCCAGAATATGTTCTACATCTATACCAAATTTCAGCGAGATCTATGCTCTATCTGTTCCGGAGATACGTTCAAACAACCATTCATCTATCCATCCATTTAAACATTCGCATTTATAATATTTTACATAGTAAAATTCATAGTGACAAAAAGAATATACCAACTTCAGAAATAAAACATACGAAAAGCAATTGTATACGTCCACCGATACAAGCAACACAAGCGATTGTTTTCGCTCCAAAAACATCTGAAAGGAGAAACATTCCTCATCTCAGTTTTATCAAAGGGAATGTATGAGACAACAACATGTTTTATCACTAATATTTTGGCGTCGTAATAGAAGTGTCTATATGTAATATTTATAAAACATTTCGTTAACATGGTTACTTTAAAATATGGATTTATTTTTTTCTGTCTGACTGTCTGTAAAGTCCGCGTTTGTTCCGGGTAATGTCCGAAACGGTTGGTCTGATTTTGACGGGACTTTGACTTCAAGTTTAACGTCAAGAGACTGATATTTTTTTTTATATATATTATCATATTCTCGCATATATTTATATATATGCGAGAATATGATAGGCAACCCTAATACTAACTATAAAATGCGTAGATGTTGCGTTTTAAATTATCAAGTTAATTATCAGTTCAGAAATTTTCATAATGAAAATGCAAGTATGTATCCATGAAACGTGTGAAATGAATTGTAACAATTGGTCGGTAGAGTTTGCAGTAAAGAGTTGCAATGCAAGTACGACTAGAGACCGTGCAATATGGCGCTTCGCAAACATTTGCCAACGTCGGCTTGTGTACAAATGTGAGATGAGTTTTTACTAGACGACCACTAAGAGCTAACATTTTGTTTTGTTTAGCTAACTTATATCACTAATATTTATGTCGAAAATATGACATACAAATATTGTGTCGAAAATATGACATAAAAATAATATGAAAATATTTATGTGTTTTTAGATAATTTACAACATATTTTCATAGTTAAATGTTTTCAGTGCTCGAGAGCCTCTCGGGCACATTAGGATGCTTCGGTGGGGACATGAGCTGACAAATATTCTTCGCCAGCTCGTCACTAATGGTACATTTAGCGACTATCTACTATCGCGGGCGACAGTTAGTATCTTATATACTGTATAAACTCGTAGGAAGAAAATCCTTTGCACAAAATAAGCTAAGATTCATAATGAATTTACACACAAACCCGTGGTTTAGCAACGCATTTCTATGCGGGAGTGTACTGAACTGCTTGCGTACTTTAGCTTGCATTTTATTTTGACTGTACATCATCAGCTCACTATACGTTCCCACTGAGGGGCTCGGAGCCTAGCCTCACGGATGACTAGGCCATAGTCAACCACGCTGGCCAAGTGCAGGTTGGTTGACTTCACACATATCTTTATGTACTGACTGTACTATAGGCTATTTGCTTATTTATTTGAGTCACAATTAGAAGAGTGATGGTACATTGCTGTATCAGTCACAAATATACTTGCGAAAGTTGGTAAATGACAGGCATTTGTTTAATATTTTTATTTTATTTTACTTTATTTCCACGTTACAAATATACATATGTGAGAGTAACAGGGCTGGGGTTTCAATGAATCGGCAAAATAAAGTTGAAAGACAGCGTCTATCACACTTTAGAAATACATAATTTAAGAGGCGTTAATCACGAGTTTCCAAGTCTACGGAATAAACAACATGAACGATCGAAAGAAGATGGCGTGTATGCGTTGAAGAGTTGTTATGCGTGTTTTTGATTGTCGTAACGACATTTTACGATATTATTAACCCAATTAGTTGGATGCCACTGTAAGAGTAACATATTATTACTACATTTAAATAGTAGGACGGTTAGTTGACTCTTCCAGCACTTGAAAGTATACATAGTGGTTAAAACGTTGAACATATTAAAATACAGATGGTGTTGGAGTCGAGTGTTGGGAACGAGGCTCGGGTGTCCCGCAGCGCCGCCATCGTGTCGCTTCGCCTGCAGAATTAATATTGTAGATACATGATCGCACTTTAAAAACGATCCTTTAGGATTATAAGGGTTAAGCTCGGGATATGAATTTAAATTGCCGTCAGATTACTAGAGGTGCATCCGTTTAAATCTCTAAAATATATTGCCATTCTCGTATTAAAATAAGTATTATAATGTTTTTTGAAACCGTTAAAGACTAAATGTATGAATTTTAAAGAAATGTGTCAGTACCACAGTAAACTGATATTTTAAAATCGGTCTTCATACAAACTAACAAATTGTAACGGTCGATGTTAGCAAAATAAACTTGGTATTAGTTTTTTTTTTTTTTAACAGAAGAGAGCAAACGAGCCGCTGCTCGTTTGCCCTCTTCTGTTCCCGCTGGAACACCGAGGTGTTTAACGACGCCCATGGACATCAGCAATACCAGAGTAACCGCAGATGCGTAGCCGGCCTTTGAGATAAATATTATTAAATAGTTGATATTGTGATAAATTCAATAAGTTTATTCTATTCATTACAAATGTTAGTTTAACTTAACAGGCTCATTGTTTTTGCGACCTAATTAAGGAAAATTGTTCTTTAAATTACCTTTTTACATGAAGCAAGTTTCCTCATTAAAGTTAGCGCTGGCTCTTGCATTATCTGCACTAAATTAAGAAAACTTGTTGTTTAAGAATACCATTGAGAAGCGAGCTCGGTCAAATTATACCTTTGACATAAATTTTATTATGAATTAATTTAGTTTATTTCCTTTGCTTTGATTAGGTATAAGTTATAATCAAATTTCTATAAATATTTAATATAAATATTATCTATATAATTTAAAAATAAATGCACATGTTTAAAATTTATATATCATAAATATCATCAGCTCACTATACGTCCCCACCGAGGGGCTCGGAGCCTACCCTATATTACGGGCGCTTAGGCCATAGTCAACCACGCTGGCCCAGTTCGGGTTGGTTGACTTCACACATATCTTTCTCAGATATGTGCAGGTTGCATCACGATGTTTTCCTTCACCGTATGAAAGTCGGATAAATGTACATATGTTACAATCGAAAAACACATTGGTACGTGGCGGGGCTTAAACTCAGGATTTGCAGATTGCAAGTCAAGTGCTTAAACACCTGAGCCACCGACGCTCTATAAAATTTATTCGAAACAAATCATATTTACAACAGACGTGACTGTTTAAGAATAATTATTACTGACCACCAATCTTATTGTTCGGAAAGGCGTCTTCAAACGTATTATAGAAGAATACAATAAATAAGGTTAAACGAACACGAAAATATTACATTACAATCGTTTGATTTGGTAGATATTATTGCGAACGAGAAAAAATCCCAAAACAAATGTGCAAAGAACTCACGTTCAATTTCGTAGAAATGGAACACTTAATTCCACAAACTTGACATGTTGTAAACACGGTTAATCAACGCCTATTCACTTCATAATTTATATAAATAACAATATTTTTTCAGAATGTCTACTACTATTGTTAAAGACATTTAAGTTGATAATGATGAAGTATGATTTTTTTTATATAATAAGGTGGCAAACGAGCGATCGGCCACTTGAAATCGCTGAAATAGCGATGTGACTGTTGCCCATAGACATACGCAATTGCATATGCGTTGCCTACCTTTAATCGACGGAGGATGCTCAGAAAGTAAATATTTTCCCTTCCCATGCATCCTTTAATCCGGAAAGTCCACGTCCACTTCTTATCCTTTCCTTATAAGAAAAAAGGTGGGATGGGAAAGAGGACTAAATTAGGTCTCCGGGACGTAATGTTCATAATGAAGGTTGATGATGTTACTTTAGTATTGTAACATTTAGAAGGTTATAAACCAAGATATTGTTTAACGATTTCAATGAAATCTATATAAATTATTTTAATTTTAAACGAGGAAGTTTCCGTTTTAGTAAAGCAAATATTTCTATGAATGTTGCAATAATATCCTTATACATGTAGAAGCATTTGTGACTTTGAATGTGTTGTTTTATAAATAAGTATTAATTTAAAAGAAGTCGTCTTGTAAGTATTTGTAGTATGTCAATATGGAAATTAAATATGAGGCATTTAAATTTATTATCAAACACTTTCAACGCTATCATATAAAATGCTTGATTTAAATTTAAATGTATACTTTGTTTTACTGATTTACCTTGTATGCAGTTTTGTACATTTAAATTTAATGAATTCTTGCTAGTTTTTTTTTAAATAAGTTTATTATTTATGTATTAATTATTTTTAGAAACTATTAACATTCTAAGCACACGTCTATATCATTGTAGAATGTCAATGTCAAAAAAACATGTGCAAAAAAAATCAATATTTTTTCATATATATTCGTTGATTGATCTGTCTGTGTTATGGTTGCTCTATGTTAAATTGAAATTGCTTACCTACTAAACTTGCGGACTGCACCTTTGTAGGACGTTTAAAGAGTTGGGTTCTTATTTATTTTATTTTTGTTTTAATTTGCACCATGTCGTGTTTATTCGATAATATATGGATTTTGAACTTTTATTATTTCGTATGGTAATAAAGATAACTTTTTAAAGTTATTTAATTATAATCGTATTTCTTAGATTTTCAGCCTTTTGGATTATAATCTGTTAATTTAGTGAATGTTACTTTAGCTAATATTTGGGAATATCTGTTGACATTTGTATCGCACACTAATATGAGACAATTCTATCATGGTTATTGAGTTATGATCACGCGTTTTAAAAGTGGTAGAGCCCGCTTTAACATCGCACTAATTGGCCCGGCTCGTCCGGCGACCATGATCACACAGAAGACAGGCGTGTAGTGGAAGCAATTCCGCGTTTCGTCTGATGAGTGTGCCTCCCGGAGGCCTAATTTAGTCCACTTTCCCTTTCCACCCTTTTTCTTATAAGGAAAGGATGGGAAGTGGAAGTGGACTTTCCGGATGAGAGGATGCATGGGAACGTAAAATATTTTCTTTCTGTGCATCCTCTCCTCCGTCGATTGAAGGTAGGCAACGCATATGCAATTGCGTATGTCTATGGGCAACGGTCACTTCGCTATTTCAGGGATTTGAGGTTATATAAATACACACAAAAATGCGAAGGCTTCCGAAATGTTTGCCAAAAAATTGGATGTAAATTTAATTGTTTTAAAGTAAATTTATAAGTAGTATTTCTTATGTTCTCCGGTTAATAACGTACTATTTTATATGATTACTCGTATTTCGATTTTGAGAACAATCACAGGCTATTTTTAGTCATAGACCTTCAAGTTACTTCGTACGCATTCAAGTGGTTATTTTAGTAACAAAACGTTTTGAATACCAAAAAAAACTACTTACTTGTGACGTACGAACCCTAAAAACTATGAAATCTATAAGTACACTTAACTACAAAAGTGTAGATCAAGTGTTGCGTCAACAAAATAATTAGTAATTATAAAGACAGAAATAACTTATTGTATGAAGTGAAAGGATTTGATCTTTTTATTTTTTGGATTTCGCAAAACCTGTCCTTTGCCTTTAAATACCTTACACGTGCATAAAATGTATAGCGCACGATATTACTTCGAGTTTGAAATTATAATATTATTAAATCAATTTTAAATACAATAATATAAAATCTAGATGCGACATACCTGATCCTACCTGTCCTCACTATGTGCGATCCGCCCAATAACTTCTCAAATCGCCGAGATTTATGCTGTGTTGCATTTTCTGAGCTGCGCTCAGCCACCGCAATCCCAGAAACTGTAAACGTCTCTTCTAGGCAAACTAGCAATTTAGTCAAAAATCCCCCAAATTGTTTTTTTATTCATCATTTCAGTTGTCACACTCTTCATATTTATTTTAACTTTCCCACAATATATCCATCTCATTCTAGGGCAGTGGTTCCCAAACTTATTTTGTTGACTGCCTACTTTGAGAATATATATATTTTTAGCGCCCCCATATTTTCACATATTTAAAAACCACTATAACTTCAAATTTAATTAATTTATGATTGTGATCTATATATGTATATTAACGGAGAATTCTAAACGGAATACTGTAACCCGCAATTTGAGACCTGCAGCGCCCACAAGGAGGCGTTATCGCCCACTTTGGGAAAGACTGTTCTAGGGTAATACACTTGCGTCCTAGGCTGGTGTATATTCATATTTATATTTTATATAGAAGCCACATGTCAATATGATGCAAAATAGATTACGTTTCTGCAAATGTAGGGCTAATATCGTACTTTGTGATATAGTCGACTTCTACTAGTAAGAACCAGAATATGTGGACAAGGTAATCGGTGTTCAGATCATCATCGTGTTCTACTTGTGATTTGATTAAATGCAATTTGTGAGTAATCTTTGAATCTTAGATTAAATCGTTATGATTGTTAGTTCAAATGATATCTATCAGTTCCTCGCTTTATTCTTTTAAAGTTCATGAATTCTTAGTTAAGGATTTTTGGATTATAAGAAAATCGTAACGTAACATCTAACAATTTTAACCTTTTTCTCGTTCTATAAGAGATGGCGCTGGAATTAGTTAACGGAATGAATGAAACAACGAACGAACGAATGAAATACGTTTAATGAATGACAGAACGAATAAAAGGATAAATTTTCTTGACGTCAGGAAGGTAGATGTCAGGAATTAAATAGTGTTAAACAAAAGAAACTCTACCTATGATAAAACCATCCAAATTATATATCAGAAGTATATAAGTTGGTTGCCCAAGTATCTTAGAGAATATCGCCATACTAAAGGTTGCAATGATTGCTTACCTTGTAGATATCAGCTGTACTATGGAAGGTTACCACCAATATTAAATACAAATCATACCTTGACCGTGTACTAATAATCGGGCATACTGCCGTACTCACAGTTTCACGGCATAATGGCATTGCTCTAATGGGATAAACGGCTGCTTAGTACAAGGTTGTGACGCGCTGAGCCCGGCGGTCCTGCGGGCTCCGGGCCACTCCGCCGTCGCGAGCCGACACTACGGCCGTCCAATTGCCGCTAATGGCACCACTCCAACGCGTATCCGCTTAATCGTCTCTTAAGACAAGAACAGGTCCCAGTTTGTCTCGTGATCTGTGAGGTAGTGGTATGCTTATCCAGTTACAAGATTGACTATATAATTCCAAGTTATTGTGTATTTCCAAAATGCGGTTAAGTTCCCATCAAAATGTTACGAAGCTTTACTAA
Organism: Papilio xuthus; assembly: GCF_000836235.2. Lineage (NCBI taxonomy): Eukaryota > Metazoa > Arthropoda > Insecta > Lepidoptera > Papilionidae > Papilio > Papilio xuthus. The sequence goes on from NW_013532721.1 coordinate 4,246,064, forward strand.
TACACTAAAACAAAAAGCCTGGTGTTGTGCTAAATAAATTAAGCAAAGAAGCCAAGATGGACTATAACAGCAAATTCATTGTAAATATTTCATGTCCAAATTTTAGATGCCTTTAACCTGTATACAGATATAGATATAAACATTTATAATGAACGGCATTAGTGTAACCGCAGATAAACTCGGAGTGGGTGTGGAGACCAAGGAGAAATCGAAACCAAAGAGAGCAAGCGTAAGGGAGAAGTTGATGCAGATAAAATCAAATATAACAGTAGAACCGATTATAGCTTGTTACATTATGTCAAATGTATTTTCTGGACTTGCAGTTCAAAATCTAAATCTGGAGAAAGCATGTCGAGTTAATTTGGGTTACAGCGACGAAATATGCTCCGCTTTGAACAGGAGGCAGACAGAAAATTACACAATGGAGGAGGCGGAAGTGCAAAAGTTAACAGCATCAGTACAAGCTTGGAAAAATATCGTTCAAACGGCATTTCCTTGTATTTTAGTGCTATTTGTTGGCTCGTGGAGTGATAAAACAGGAAGGCGGAAAGCGTGCATTCTTTTGCCGATAGTCGGTGAAGTCCTTTGTTGCACTAGTTTCATTCTGAACACATACTTCTTTTACGAATTACCGTTGGAGGTCACGGCTCTCTCGGACTTATTTCCGTCGTTAACCGGAGGCTGGATTACTGTCTGCGTTGGTGTGTTTAGCTACATTGGTGACGTAACGACGAAAGAAATGAGGACATTCAGAGTGGGAGTGGCCAATTTGTGTATGTCCCTCGGAATACCGATCGGAATGTCTCTGAGCGGTATACTTTTGCAACAGATTGGGTATTATGGTATATTCCTCATATCGAATTGCCTTTATGTCACTAGCCTTATCTATGGATATATACGCTTAAAGGATCCGGTCATATCTCAAGATCGTCAAATAGTAAGTTGGTTATATATTCTATTGTCTGTAGAAATGTGGCAGATGTTCTATTTTAAACTATAATTTCAGTCGACAGCCCATTGTTTCGATACTACCAACGTCAGATTGAATGTGAACAATTTGTATTGTCAATGCTCGACTGGTCCTACGAGTAAGTGATAAATTGCTACGTGCTCACAACGCAAATTCGATTGAAGGGGAACTTCGTAACGCCCTGTCGTTGTTTTTACGCGAGGCTCAGATAGGTGTCGGGCACATTGGAAATATCGTGCCAGGACATTGTCTTCTCGCGGATGTCATGTCTGGCGCGATCATTGAATTTAATTGACTTGCTAGCAATATACGTCTATTCACGTGTGAAAGTTTTACTACTAGCTTTAAAGGTTGAAAGAGGAAGAATATAAATTTAAAATATTTAAGAACTTTAAACTAGCGTTAAGCGTTAAATAGATTGATAAAAACAACCATGATATACAAACGATAAATGAGCAATTCCAAATATTTTGAAAATATCTATGATTGAAATGTCAAATTATTTAGCTTGCTAAAAGTAATTTAAAAACAACGATAAAATTTTTAGAAATAATTCAGGCACATAAATAATTTATATTTATTAATTATTAATGAGATTATTATTGGTAACCATCCTGTCATAAGAAATAGGGGAAATAAAATTCCAACAGAACGATTACAATGAAAATTTCCTTTAATAGAAAAAGTCACATGATTAGCATTATTTGCTGGAACCATCATAAAAATGCAAATTTGATCACAACATCCTGTAGTGAATCTACTACTCAATATTGTCTAAAATCTGTTACTTTAGTAAGTGGTTAGGAAAATATGTTAGTAGAAACACAAAGTACTCAGTGATTCAAACTATTTAGTCTTTGTAACACGAAGAAAATGTTCTCTCCCTCAGTACGCCTTTTAGTTCATATTTATACTCCAAATACGTATTTCAAAAACCAAGCTTTGTTAGTCGAAATTATCAAAATATCATGACGTCTTACTTGGAATTCCGTGTTAAATTCTATATCTTGAACATTTTGTTAGGACTCAACATGTCGAAGTCTTTTGCATTCCCCTTTCCATTCTTGATATCGAGATTCTACAATACCGTCAAAGAACTGGAAAATGTCATAGTTAACAATCGAAGAAATATTCTTATATTTGCATACAAAAGCGTTCAGAATTTTATTCATTATTAAGCTGCACGTATTGGGACTTATCGTTCCATTTCGAGCTGGATTACTCGCTTGCGATGTTAAGCTTATTATCAGAGAAATTGTCTCATATGCACATATTCCTACAATATGTTTAACATTACAGTTAAAAACCATATTAATTAATGCTCAATATGTTCTGCTTAATAAACAGAATTATACTATATTCATAATAATCTTATTTTAATTTTTTGTTTTAAATGTTAAGTTGCCAAATTGTATCCGTTTATATCAACAAAGGATTACGCATACAGAATTAGATCAATTTTAAGGTAATTTCATTCTCATTTAATCCTGGCTGTAATTGCTAAAGAAAAAGTCAGTGGAAAAAGAAAAAAAAAGTGGTTTGAAATTGTCATTCGATATTCAAAGAAACAGTTTCGAGATTGCCAGTCTAGATTGTATGTAGTCCCCTGAAAAAAGCTGCGTCTTTAAGAAGAAAAATAAGATTCCAATTTAATTTTGTTTTAGGAACAACCAGTAGGTTGCCGAGGATGGGTGTGCTCGTTTTTCGACGCGCGTCATGTCAGGGAGACGCTAACTGTTGCATTCAGGAGTGGACCGCGCCGGAGACGGCTCAGAGTTTCGCTCTTGATAGTTGTCGTTTGTGTTATTTTTGGACCTTTACATGGCAAGTGATATTCCTTTACACACTTCGACATTCAAACCTTAACTTACATATTTTACAAGCATACTTTCTCTCTTGTCTGAATTGTAAGCAATCTGGCCGATTATAGACCATCCTTTAGCAGCATTCCCAAGATACGCTTCAATCTCTGGACCAGTATTTAGCTTAAAAGTTTTTTATAGTCCTTGATGGTTGAGCCGCAGCTCGTGTTCTTGTTATATCTTATAGTTAATTTACAATATTTCTTCCGTAGGTGAAATGAACGTACTGTATCTCTTCATGAGGTACAGATTCAACTGGGATGAGGTGCAATTCAGTATGTTCTGCACCTACAGCATCATCACGAACTTAGTGGGTATGTGTTTCATTGAGTTTATCATTACGCTTATTACACTTACCACGACATAGAATAAGACGCAGTAAAGATTTGTACCTTCAAAACATTCTTGCTTTTCATTCGTTTAGTTAATCAATTGGAAGCTTGATTGCATATTTGGGACGGACGTAAATTTGGAATCGATAAGGGGAATCGCTGGTAATGTAGAGAAGCACAAACGTGAACTATACGTTTGATATTATTTTGTGTTTGAGTGAGATGTAGAAACGTGGAGATTCGTATTGTTGTAGGCTAAGGTCTACTTAAAAGATAGCGTCATCGTATCGTGTCGTATCCAGAATATCAATATATTTATTTTTACAACGACTTTTGTTATACCCTACTCATTGTCATTTTGATGACGTTGCTATTATTTTAAAAATATGTTTTTTAAATGTCTTTTAAGATTGCTAAATTAAAATATTTCTTTCTTGATACTTTGCTCTTACGTGGATAAGTGTTAGCCTATTATTGATTATACACGTTTTTGTTTATTATTTTGGTTTCGTGTAATATCAAGATTAGTGTCGCGTTCAATCCAAAATATTGCACAAGAATTATAAGTAGACACAAATGTACAATTCCAGTTTTTTTCAAAAAAAAAAAAAATCCTTAGTCTATATTTGCATTTATTTTAAAATTTCAAGGTCTTTTCTTGATTTTTATAAGTCGTTTAGAATTTCTTATGATAAAATAATAAATATTCAATGATTTTTTTGTACTCACTAAGTTTTTATTTTTCAAAATATCCTGTTGACATGTTTTACAAATAGAATGTTTTCTGTTGGCCGATTGGCCCGACGAGAAATACGCTGCAAACATGATTTAGCAACAAATCTTATTTATAAAACCATACCTGTTCAAAACATTATCTTTGTAATATTATTTGAACAGTATAGGAAGAATGACAATCTGTTCAAGTGTTTTGGCAATGGTAACTAACAGTAAGTTAAAAGTTATCATACATTTTATGCATAAATGTTAAGAATTACTAACTACAACTTGGCTGGAATTCGAAGAAAAAAATTATGACGTCACAGCGTAACTAGACTAGCTGTCAATCAATGTTATCCTTGAATGTTATAAATAAAATGAATAATAATAATCCTTTCTAATTCAGATGTCTGATCTTCATTGCCATGCCTTCACATTCAATCAAAGTTTCCTTTGAATGAATGTGAAGAGGTAATTACATTGGTTTGGGTAGGCCTAATAGAGATGCAGACGAGAGCGAAAGCGGGCCCGTGGTCCCGTCCCGATGCGTTGGAGGAACAGAGGGGTTTAGTGGGTATGCCTTCGCTATGGAGGAGAATCCCATATAATTACCGCGTCCTCCCCGGGGCGCGGAGTATGCATAAAGCATTCCTCTCTGGAAAAAAGGCCTAAAAGAGATAGATGGATTGCGTGAAACTTGATTAAGAAGGAAGTGACGAGTGAAATGTCTTGAGTTAGATTGTGGAACGAAAACTGATGCGGCTACCCCATATGTGTGGAATGTGGACAAAGAGATGATGAATATCTTCATTTTAGATTGAATGCCTTTGGATGAATAATGGAATAATTATTTTACTAAGAGATTTTTTACATTTTGCTTAATTTCAATTTTTGACGTTTTTTTACCGTTTTTTTTTTAAATACATAAAAATGTTGACTATCCATCTCGATTTCTAAAACATATTTTTCAGTATCGTGTCTGTTCAGTTAGTAATAAATTATATTTAATTAATATTTATTCACTGACAAACTGAAGTGTCTTACGCAAATAATTCAAAACGAAGCGCGCCTAATAAATGAAATTATTTATAACCCAGATTATGTTCTGAAGTCTTAAAATTATTATATATTTTATGATTAATTACTAATTCACAGAACACTTAGTAAAGTTATTGTATACACAATTATAAATCAGAATATTATACTCCTAAAAAAATACCAATATTGTAAATTCTTATAATACTATGTTCCATAAATAATCCATGAAATCCACGAGTGCGTTACATACTTTTAGACATTTTTACCGAGAATCATTTGGCGTGAATAGCGTGCTTTCGTTACAAAATCAAGTGTCAGAATAATTAGTGAGGGGACATAAACGTTGACATTTTAATAAGGCTAGTGTTGCGCTGATACACCGGCCCAGTTTCGAACTTTCTTCTTAACAATACATAAGAAATATATCTTCATCAGTGACAGTGCTATTTCACACTACTTCCTGGCAAATTTCCACTCATGTGGGATCGGTGCACAAGGTTTTTATAAACCTTAAGGTTTTGGCTTATTTTACGGCCGGTCGCCATAACGATGTTTCTCATTGTCCGACTCCTGTACCATTTGTAACCTCCTCAGCCATTTGTAAGTTTACACTTCAGTGTTATTTCCTCTTTCGAGATCCGTTCTCATGACTTTATTCCCTGTAATTGAAGGCACGTTTATGTAATTCGCGTTTTATTCAACGCCATTATCCTTAATTGTCTGGGTTGGAATGATTTACACAAAAAAGGACATCGCTACATTTCCTACTATATTTACAGGGGGTATTTATCTACTTTATACACGGTTTACACTAATTCTAGTCTGTGCAAGATAAGTAAAGGGTACGACATCATCATCATCACCAGCTCACTGTACTTCCCCACCGAGAGGGTCGGAGCCTACCCTGTGTTAGGGGTGACTAGGCCATAGTCAACCACGCTGGCCAAGTGCGGGTTGGTTGACTATATTATGAATTTCTGCTCAGATATGTGCAGATTGCATCACGATGTTTTCCTTCACAGTAAGAACGTCGGAATATGTAAATCGAAGATCGAAAAACATATTAGTACATGGCGGGATTCGAACCCAGGATCTGCAGATTACAAATCAAGTGCTTAACCGCTGACCCACCGACGATCTATACGGTAACGAAAGGTTACTTACGACTCTAATTTTGAAGTCTTTAACAATCAACTACGAAAGAAGATATTCTAAAACTGAGTAACATCATCATCAGCTCACTATACGTCCCCACCAAGGTCCGTGGCGGAGCCTACCCTAAGTTAAGGGTGATTGAACTGAGTAACACAACAAATCAATTAGGGTAGTTTACGTCTTCAAATTACTATCATAAAATAAAAGTTAAAATAAATACCTTAGCGTTTAATAACAATATTTCTTCGTTTCGTAAATCTTACCTACATGCTAAGTAAGATTTAGTGGCTAATTTAGATTTAGAGGTACCACTCTCATAGAAGCTCGGCGTATGTTACTGAGCTAATGAAATTCGGCTGTCGCCGTGTCGTATTCGAAACATTAATCATGACTATTCCTTCCACCTTTAGTTGCGGTAAATTCTACCGGAAATGTTGTTATTGTGACATACAATATATTGTTTAGTTGCCTCGTATATCATGAGAATTACATTTTAGCTTTACTGTGACATTTTTTAATATTATGTGTACATCTTTTTACATGATTTCTACCTTTATGTTTAACATATAAATGACATTAGAATGAATCTAAATTATTTTAATTCAATTATGGATACATGAAATTGAACAGTTAACTTACTTTAGTACATTTAAAATTATGACAGATTGATATAAACAGTTATACATTTATGAACTTGAAATAATCAGCAAATGAAATGTTGAACTGCATCTTCACTTTAAATGTTTAGAAATTAAATGAAAGAGAATTATCCTATGTATAAAAATGAAAGATTACAAAGACAAAAAGATTATCATTTAACTTCATAGAATTAACCAATAAAGTCCTCTGTAGCCGGAACTAATCTCTTGTTCTGCCGCTGCTGAAGGAAATTATGAAATAAAACGAGTTCCGCTCGCGACTTAATTTATTTCCAGGTTAGGCAATTTAGCTGCTTACAAAGAAATTATACGTTATATAGTGTTTTCAAAATTAATAAAAACGTAATCGTAATAAAACAAGCTTATAATAACATAATAACGTGCTAATCTGGGACTAAAGTGGTCCATGTAATACGTTTGGATAAATCCATCTAAGAATCATCAGCTCACTATAGTTCCCCCCATTGAGAGGCTCAGAGCCTACTCTAAGTAAGGGGTGACTAGGCCGCGAAATCGTGCCCGTGGTCACGATGCGTTGAAGGAACAGAGAGGTTCAGTGGGTATGCCTCCGATAAGGTGGAGAATCCCACATAACTGCCGCATCCCCCCCCCGGAGGGGGCGGATCATGCATAAAGCATTCCTCTCTTCCTTCAAAAAAAGGGGTGACTAGGCCATAGTCAACCCCGCTGGTCCAGTGCGGGTTGGTTGACTTCACATATATCTTTGAATTTCTGATATTAAGTCCCAGTATAGCCTGCACTTTATTGGACCCGCGGGTAGGTGATCGACTCCGTGACCTTAACCCTATATCTTTCCAACCACACCACCACAAGCTACTGACTGTCGCATGTTCATAGTTATAGTCTGGTGCTTTGGTGTTTGTTTAATTATTGTAATATTGTATCAGGTCTTTAAAATTAACTTTCTATTACCAGGTACGCTGTTCTCTATCAGTATATTTAGCGACTTCATGAAACTCGATGACACCGTGGTTGGCATCATCTCCTGCACCAGCAAGATTCTCGCCTCTTTTATCTTTGCCTTCGCTACAACCACTACTGAGATATACATCGGTTAGTTTTACTTTTCCTTTGCTTTTATAACTAGTAGCGTTTGAGGATTATTGTAGAAAACATTATTAGACGTTTGTAACAACGAAGGACTTGTAAATTGCTTTCAATTTATCGGACTTAGGTCACAATAACTAAGTGTGGATTACTTGAAATTAAAGGTGCATAAATCTGTAAAAAGTATTATAAAAATCAGTCTTTGTTACATTAATTTTGTCTTATTTTTTATCAGAGTTTGTTGTAGATCTCTAAAATTTGTATCTAAAGTGCGGGTAAAAAAGATCTTGTACTTACAATTTAGTCTTCTCTCAATGTCATTGATATGGTTATATGATTTGCAGCGCCCCTGGTGGAAATATTCAACGGAACTTCCTTCATTGCAATGCGGTCTATTGCATCAAAGTTGGTAACGAGTGAAGAGTTGGGTAAGTAAATTTAATTAATAAACCGAGGCATTCTAAGACTAAAATCGCCAGGTTTTGATGAATACCCATTGTGTACTAAAGGCCTTTGTCTTATCTTGACGTAGTTTGTAATATAAACAAAACAAGCTAGAGTAGAGAATTAGATGAAAATTATATATACTGGTAAAAACAAACAAAACACCTGTCTTGTCCTGTGTTTTATATACGTGACGCACAAACTTATATCATTACCAAAGGTTCACGAAGTGGCACGTAGGGCTATTGTGTTATAAGATTAATAACCATTGTACCGCATCATACTGCAGATAACACTGACACGACGCGTATTCTTTTGTCATCTAAATATTTACATAATTTACTAGCTGTCGCCCGGGACCCCGTCCGCGCGGGATTAAAAATAGATGTTGGCCGATTCTCAGACCTACTCAATATGCTCACAAAATTTAATGAGAATCGGTCAAGCCTTTTGGGAGGAGTATGGGAACGAAAATTGTGATACGAGAATGTTATATATGTATATGATAAGATTATCACATTAATTAATTGTTTGTTTGTTTATGTTTCAAATATTTACTATATGTCTAGTCAATACAAATATTTGTGTCTTGTCTATATTCGATTTTGTTTTTATTTTCACTAACTTAACTTTAGTTTTTATTATAAATCAATAGATGTCGCTGTACTCAAATTTTTAGTTTTAAAAATTTCATCACAAAATTAACATTCATATGACCATATATGTTTTTAATGATCTTCATTCGTGGCTTTTAAACACGTTTTTCTTTTGCTTTTGGATTTTTTATCAAAATAATATCCCAAAATCCATTACATTAGTTTTGCATTTAAACATACTAATACCGTAAAATCAGATAAAAACGAAAATTTTTGCATAAAACACTAGCTTCTCTAAATCAAATGACAGAAATAAGCATGGAATTAAATAATTTTAATAATTACTTGAAACCAATTTTAAATTAAAATGCTTATTATTAATGATAATTTAATAGATTTTAATACGTTAAATTTTGTTTTGCAAAATTATGAAACATGCATAGGTTATTAACGTTCTTTAATTTTCTTTGTAACTTTTTTAACTTCTTTAGTGTCCATTGATTTACAGAAATATTGAAAAGTATGCGTATTTTTTTGTTAAGTTAAAAAGAGGATAAAATTATTTATATAAATATTTTCCAAATCTTTTTAGTAATGTAACAAATTATTCAGATTTAAAAATATCTTATTGAATGTAAAATTGGTTTCTTATAAATATTTTTTTGATAAAATAGCCGTATAATTGATTTGAAATTTAAATATTTTAATAGTTTTTATGTAGTTTTAATATAAAGGATTGACTGGTAAATTTATTTTGGTCTTAAATATTTAGCGTGTCAATTCTTTGCAATACTTTATTTTTGAATTATATCTTAAAACCAAATATGGTATTTGATTAATTGTGTTCTTGCCTTTTCATCATCATCATCATCATCAGCTCACTATACGTCTCCACCGAGGGGCTCGGAGCCTACCCTAAGTGAAGGGTGATTAGGCAATAGTCAACCACGCTGGCCAAGTGCGAGTTGGTTGACTTCACACATATCTTTGAATTTCTTCTCAGATATGTGCAGGTTGCATCACGATGTTTTCCTTCTTCGTAAGAACGTCGGATAAATGTACATATGTAAATTGGAAATCGAAAAACACATTGGTACATGGCGGGATTCGAACCCAGGACCTGCAGATTGCAAGTCAAGTGCTTAAACCCTAAGAATAAATTTAGGTCAAATTAGGGTTATTGTTTTTTTTAGAAGTTTCGAATGAACATGAAAATATAAATATTACCTAATTAAGATCTGTATAAATTCTTGAGCGACATCCCTCTTTGTTATAATGTTTTTTTTAATTAGTTTGAACATAAATTTTAAATACATATTCACCAAATATAAACTATTGACCAATCTACTACAAAAGGTCATAGCTTTTATTTTTGCTATGAATGCATTTGTTGTGTGCATAATTTTAGATTTTTAGAATTGCATGTCTTTAAAACAACAGGTTTTGCTTGACTTGATTCCGATCTTCTAGGTCATTTAATTGGTAATGCAAATCAAATCAAACCAAAGAAATATTTATAAAAAAATCATTCGAAATTTGAATTAGAATGGCATTACGCCAAATTGAATGTAGTTACAGACTATTAAGTATATTGGAAATAAATATTTTTTTTATTAAAAGAAGAAATATCCAATATAATATGGATTCAACCAATAAAAATAAATTCTACACTGTTTGGCCGTCAGAGACTGCAATCGACAATCGTTTTACCTTGTCAGGTGGTACAATCTTAGTTAAATGTTTCTTGTTTACATTCTTTATCCTTTAAATATTAAAAACCAGATTTTGTAAATAAATACGAAGTAATTCTTTTAACATGATTTTAGTTTTTTTTGTTTCGAATACCCATTCCCATAAGTTGCTAGTTGTGTTCATTAAAAAATATTAAATCTGAAAGACAGTTCTTTCTATAGGCCGTACTAGGCCAGAGTGGTTCACTTTGGCGTAGTCACGACTAACAGTAGGCTCCGAGCCCTTAAGTGAGGTTTTATATGAGCTAAAGACAACATTATTGTAACCGCGAGTTTCCATTACCGAAACACCTATTTGGAAACAATTGGCTATCTCAGATTTTGTAATTGAGTATAAGGACTTTGTAATTGTTTCGGTAGTAATTACCGAAGGTTTGAGACTCCTGGAAAAATATGCATTTCAGTCGAATGCACTTCAATTTATTTGAAATTAGGTCAAGTAATTTACACATGTAGTTTGAAAACATTTGGTCACAATGAAACCGACATACATAAGCCCACGAAATATTCGTCTTAATTACGTTATAAAATTGAAATTTTGATTTCCAGGTAAAGTAAACTCGTTATTCGGGTTAGCAGAGGCTATGATGCCGTTGGTTTATGGCCCGCTGTATTCAAGAGTGTACATGGCTACGTTGAACGTATTGCCAGGAGCAGTGTTTCTACTGGGCGCTGCTATGACGGTTCCAGCTGTTGCTATTTTTGGGTAAGTAAACCAATGAACTCTGGAATATTAAAGACTATCTATTTACTAGATATGTCTTGTTATTTTTAAAAAATTTCCGAAATTTAATTATTTTTTTGCCAAAGTATTTTACTCAACTTTCATCTGCCTTCTTTTACTATTAGTTAATTAATTGCAAAGTTTAACCAAATTTGCTATAACATACAACCATAAAATAATTTGATTGGTCCTGATATAAACATCTTGTATATCTGTTATAAGCAAATGTGTAAAAAATCTGTACGACTTGTAAAGCTGAGTTACCAAAACCGGCTTAAATTAAATTGTGCTAAGTAAAAGTAATAATATATCAGACCCCGAGCCGCGCAAAAACTTTGCAGTCAAAAACTTTTTGAGAATTACAAATGTATTTTCAAGGTGACCAACAGATAAAATCGCTTTGGACAGCATTTAAATAACATTGCATACATATAACAAATAGCGTTTAAAATTAAAAAAAAAACTATTTATAACTTATAATTTGTATTTTGAATATTTGAGCGTCCTTTTTAAGCTATTGATATGTTTGATAAAGATGTTTAACTTGATATGCAACTGCAATACATTCCGGTTTCATTTCGAGCTAACTCAATTCAGTGAGTGGTCAATACTTTCATTAACGACGTCAAATTAAATCCATTTAAATTATTTAAAAGTCTTAACACATGGTCAGTCTTCGATGAACAAGCGTAGCGTCAGAATGCTACAATTGATATTAAGTTAATAATAAATTTCCAGGTGGATGTATTTCGAACAAAGGGAAGATAATAAATCAGTGGATGAAGTTGACAATTTGAATAAGGAAGTATAGTGATGGAAGTTGTGTGCATTAATAGTGTTGTAACAAAAGCTGTCTTGACTTTTAAGAAATGTAATAAAATTTTGCAAACAGTGTTGTTATTCAATTTAATTTTACATCAGTTTAATTAATTAGTGATTAATCTTAATTAAAACTCAATTACGTGTTCCTATGCGTTGATACAACAAACAAAAGAGATCTTCCTCGCATAAAGTCAAACAATAGACCGCTAGTTTTGATTTGTCGTCGACAGCTGTCCGACACGCTTTACGTTTGAATCGAACAAATATCGTTTTACAATACTGTGGAAATGTGATTTTTGAAACTGCATTCGAAGAAATATTAATTAAAAATTTACTAAATTTAAAATCAAGAAATTTTTAGTGAAAAAACTTTTTAAAAAATGGAAAAAGAAAAATCGAATACCAACGAAGATGCAGTAGAGGAGACACTTGTTAAATCAACTGATGATATAAATATAAATGTAATGACAAGGAAACAGAAAATGCAATATCTAAAATCTAATATTACAGTGGAACCAATATTAACGTTATTTATGGTGCCCAGTGTACTTTCATTACTTGCAGCACAAAACCTTTATATTGATAAAGCATGTCGTGTGAACTTGGAGTACGGAGACGAAGTGTGCCTGGACTTACGCCTTCGGAAAACAGCAAATCACACGATCGAAGAGTTAGGAGTACAAAAGCTAATAGCATCTGTTCAAGCTTGGAGGAGTGTTATCTACACAATCGTACCAACTGTTCTCATGCTATTCGTTGGTGCTTGGAGTGATAAAACGGGAAGAAGGAAAATCTGTATGTTAATGCCCATCTTTGCAGAGTTCATGACTTGCATGATCAATTTAATCAACACTTATTTCTTTTATGAAATCTCTGTGGAATGGACTGTGATCTTAGATATTCTTTTTCCATCGCTCACGGGCGGTTGGTATACTATGTTCCTAGGTACTTTTAGTTATTTATGCGATATAACTTCCAAAGAGACAAGGACATTCCGCTTGGGGATTCTTAGTCTGTGTTTGACGATAGGTTTTCCCATCGGTATGGGATTCAGTGGTGTACTATTAAAGTATCTCGGATTTTATGGTGTTTTTAGTATTGCGGGTGGAATTCATTTGTTTAATTTTTGCTATCTTTACCTTAATATAGAAGATCACACTTGGCTTGAAGATAAGGACAAGGTGAGTTTATAAAAATATATACATTTATGATTAACTTGTATTTGATAGTGCAATACATATTATTTTTTTATAGAAAAAGCGCAGAGGATTTTTTGGATTCCTATCAGAGTTTTTTGATTTCAATAGCCTCAAAGAAACTATGGGAATTGTGTTTAAGAAGGGAAGAAATAATCGACGACTTCAACTGTGTCTTATTCTTACATGCGTTTGTTTACATTTTGGTCCACTGATGGGTAAGTTAGTTATAAAAGTCTAAATATTTTGATATTAGTACTAAGAGTAACTTTCAAGTCCCAGACGACAATGCAGAGAGAATGTAGTTCATTTTCATTATACTTTGGCCTCATACCTCATATTTTGAGTATTTTATAACTCTTTATTTATTATTATTGGTAACCTAATGTTTTTTTTAAGCATTATCTTAATTTTATATCCTGAAACTAAAAATTACTCAGCTTACAGTTAATCATTTCCTCTACCTGGCTAAGAATCTAGAATTTAAAATAGATATCGTAATTTATATTATGTTAATACTATTTAATATTATCTTATTGGCTACGATGCCTGTCTCAAGGTCAAATCATAAAGACCACAATTCTATAACCAAGCTTTCAAAATAATTAATTAAACCGTACAAAATACTCGAAGTGTACGCTTTTGCATATTTAATCTTATATCTTTAAATGAAAAATTATATATATATATATATATATATATATATAATTGGAATCTCGGAATCGGCTCCAACGATTTTCATAAAATTTAGTATTTATCGATAATCGACTTAATAAACTTAACTTTTTCTATCGGTAGGATCGAAAGATATTATTCATATTTCATCATTTTATTAGTAATTCGTACTTAAATATGATTTCCAAAAAACACAATTAAAAAAAAAATACTGAAAATACGGTCATCCAGGTATTAGTTTTTTAAATAGAATTCATAGGACACTTTGTTATTACATTATAAAGAATGTAAATTCTTAAGTTTATATTATACTTTGTGTAGGAAGAATATGTTGATATAACATTTCTTAGAACAATTGAATAGAACATAGACAATAGAAATATTTCTTCTATGGCATTTTATCAACAAAATCTGGATGACCGGTATTTTTTTTTTTAAATTGTGTTTTTTGGAAATTATATTTAAGTACGAATTACTAAAAAAATGATGAAATATGAATAATATTTTTCGATCTTACCGATAGAAAAAGTTAAGTTTATGTTTAAATTGATTATCGATAAAACACGAATAAAATGACATTTTCCAAAAAATGATTCCTAACTAGATCGATTTATCGCCCCCGAAACCCCCCACATACTAAATTTTATGAAAATCGTTGGAGCCGGTTCCGAGATTCCAATTATATACAGGGTGTAAAATTTTTAAGTTTTTAAAAAATGCCATTAATTTTTTTTAATATCCAGAGGGGAATTTTTATTTTATTTTTCTGGTGACCCTTGTGACCACCTCTATCATCCCCCTTCCTATATACGTAACCTTTTGGGACAGCCTGTATATACAAGAATTGCTCATTTAAAGATATAAGATTTGCGGAAACACGTCACGGATTCAACATGGTAGAAATAGTTTTCTTAATTCACAAATATCTATTAATATTTAAAATGCGAATATTTAAATGGTTTGCTTGATGATATCTCCAGAACGGATGCATATTGCTAAATTGTAGAACATAGTCTGGAAGAACAGATAGGCATAATTAATTCTTTTTTTAATTCCTTAAAGACAAAGTTGCTGGCGATAGCTAGTTAAAAATAATTTGAAAATTTAATTTAAAATTCTAAAAGTCAAAACATTTAGTAATATTGAAAAATCAATATCCGTATCCGTAATAAGAACTCATTTGTATTATGGATATGGATATGTATGTAATGGATATAAAATGCAAATCTTTCACATCATATTAGCATAAATAATAAAGTATATTAGTATGTACTTTATTTTGTATTCATTATTATTTGAAAATTTAATAGAAGTAGAAAAAGAGTAGTCTACTTATCCAATTATAATCCATTTGTTTTAGGTGAATTAAGTGTGATGTACATATTTGTTCGCTATCGCTTCAACTGGGACGAAGTGAAGTACAGTATATATTCAACTTATAGTCTCATCATGCATTTGATTGGTAAGTTATCAGAAACCACAAAAGTAAAAGAAGAAAAACATACACAGCAATAAGTTTTGTTACGAGTGTTTTGTCAGTGTGAAACCAAAGAAAGTATGGATGGATTGTGTGAGAAAGGATATGCGTAGGAAAGGGGTAGATCCAGCCATGATTTCGGATAGAAATGTATGGATAAGTACATACTGTACCGACCCTCCGTTGGGTTAAGGTTGATGATGATGACGAGTGTTTTGTCAGTGAAATTTAAAGGTTAGAAAGAAATAACAGAACATAATTCTTTTAAACTAAAAACTATTTGGACAGTATTAATTTAAAACTTTTAGTACGTTTCATAAAAAAAATCTAATTACGTTTACATATCTCTTATTTCAGGTACAGTCTTCTCGATAAGTGTTTTCAGTAAGAAAATGAAAGCCCACGATTCTGTATTGGGAATTATTTCAGCGTCAAGCAAAATCGCTGGTGCTCTTGTCTTAACATTCGCTGTCAAAGACTATCAAGCTTACTTGTGTAAGTGATTTTGAATGATTTAAATATGTTTGCTATCTAATAATTTACAAGACCTCTTCCAAGAAAAATGTTACTCGTGAAAATCTACATACTGTACCCCTATTTAAATATTTCTAGAATTAAAATACTTTCAGGTTACTTATGAAAATTTGAGTGCCAGAGATTTAAAGCTTCCCTTATACAAATAAGTCGAAATCTTTAACACCTTACTTGTTTGCCTCTGACTTCTATCTTCCTGTCCTTTATCGTTAATGTGCAAGTGTCCTTAAAATTTATTGTTTTCAGGTCCATTAGTAGAAGTTCTGAATGGTACAGCGGCTATAGCTTTAAGATCACTGTCATCAAAACTCGTCTCTTATCAAGAATTAGGTAATGTATTTTCGTCATTATTTTTAACATTAATTACTTTGAGAGTTTAGTTTTTGGAAAGTCAATAAATAGAGTTTTTTGCAAATGAATTTATTCCCTCTATAACCCAGCTCTTCAAAGGACCGAAGCAATCCGTTGATTATGCTGATGATGTTCTCGATGGAATTCTATTATTATTTTTATGGGATAACAATTAATCCCGTATTTTATTTCTTATCAATTCAATTCTTTATATGCACGACGTGAAAAATTATTAGAGTAATCTGAATCATTATCTTCATCATCGTCGTCGTCGTCATTAGCCTTTGTCAGCCCACTGCTGGTGATAGGCCTTCCCCAATAACTTCCATAATGTGCGGTCCTTCGCATGTAGTCGCTTTATTTAATTCAAATATTAAATATAAAGCCGCAAGATTTGAGGTCTGAATTCTTATACAATTCCTATACATGTTTACAGTTCATTTAGTTGTTGGCCTTCAAATATTTGGCTATATTTATACGTCCTTTTTTATTCAGTTATTTTTTGTACACTAAAATAGCTTACTTAATTACGGCCAGTTGTAAAGTTTGACTCAATGACTATATAATTATAGAATTAAACTTGTTTTATTTCAGGTAAATTAAATTCGTTGTTCGGGATGGTTGAAACTATAATGCCCTTAATCTATGCACCGATATACACCAAGGTATATGTAGCATCACTTCACATCTTACCAGGGACTGTGTTCCTACTAAGTATTGCGTCTACGATACCCGTATTAGTGATATTTAGGTGAGTTTTTTGCCATTTGGTTAATTTTAAATCTAATTTAGTTAACTTTAACAATAGTAGACGCTAGCAACAACAATATCTACGCAAATAGGCCGGCTCGACCGGTGACGACCACACAAAAGCCTGGTATGAAGCGAAAGCCATTCCGCTTTTCGCCTGATGAGTTTGAGTCCAGAAGCCCTAATTTTAGAGGGAGAAAGTGGATGTGACGAAGGAATGGATTCAAAGAAAGGAAGTATTCATTGATTGTGCCATCCTGTTCTCCGTCGATTTAAGTAGGCAGCGTATCTGCAATCCCGGATGTCGATGGACAGCGGTCGCTTCTCTATTTCGGCGAAATTTGATCGAATCTTACTCGTTTGTCACCTTATGAAATAAAAAAGTCTGTTTTGCATGAAGCAAGCGACTTTTGACACTACAAATCGTCAGATGGTAATTTACTGATGTTTCTTAATTTAGCTTAGACTAAAATACCATTTATTATAATCTTAAGGACGACATGATCTAGTCATAGATAAATATGCAATAAAAAATGGCTTGTTTTTTCTGAGTTTTTTTCAATTAATGATTAAAATAGTGTTGTACAAAACTAGATTTAAATCGCCAGTGTCCATGCACGAAATTCTAGCGGTCTCAAAATGTCAGAAGAGTTATTCTTTTGACCTTACACCAACCGGTCCCCAATGGTAATATTTTGAAAAGCATTACCATTAAGAATTTTGGATGAAGAGATTAAATAAATTAATTTCTTTATCTTTAAGTTTTATTATTAAAGCTATTCTTTTTTAGTTGGTTTTACCATGAACATCGAAAGAGTGTAAAAGAAAAAGAAATGCAGATTTTAGCAAAACCAGAAGAATGTGATGATAAGAATGAAAATGATGCAATGCTTGTAAAGAATTCTCAAGTTGAATGTAAGTATAACTTGAGTTGTCACTTAGTGTGAGATACAGAAAGTAAAGAGGTACAACAGAGAGTAAGTAAAGGATAGAAAAAGAATTCATAATTAAACCTTTATTACTTTATTTTTTACTTTTAGGTTTGCTCCATGAAGTCAAAGCTATAGAACAATCCAATGGTTCTAAAACTACTCACGAAAGTAATAAAGTTTAAAGAAAATTTTGTAATTTCAATATTTCTTTTTTTTAATAAGCAAATGTAATGTAAATCAATGAAATACCATGTGAAAATATTATTGTACATACCATAATATATAGATATACATATTTTGATTGTCAAATAGACTTAAACGTATACGTAACATATAATTTTCATAACTTAAATCCCACTAAATGTTATAAAATACCATAACAGCTTCCTCGTAGAAAATTAACTCAATAAATAAATAATTAAAAATAAAGAAACTCTTTTTATTTTCGATTAAACTTCATATTAATTTATTGATGATTATATTTTATTATAAATGTAAAATAATATTCAATGCGCTTGTATGTCTCTTGAACAAAAGACACAAGTAAATAGCTAAAAACTTGTTATGCAAAATTGCCTAACAAAATCCGGAAGGTAAAATTATAAAAGGCAAAATCCATATTTCATTAACAAAATCCTATAAATTAGAAAACGAGTGACATCACGCTGTTACTAAATACCTGCCGCTTACCCGTTAATTTAATTCCTGAGCCACATCAGTAGCGCCCCTTTTAATTACCAACGTTTAATGAATAAGCGAAAATTACCTTTTGTTTGATTCAAAAACCTTTTATGCGACGTTGTCGGTTATCTTAATGAGCTTTTATAATTTTATACATAAACTAGCTATGCCCGCGACTTCGTCCGCGTGAAAGCTTATTTGAGCTGCGCGCGGTACAAGATTGAACTTAGACATTACAACATTGTTTTCCTAATTTTAAGTTACGCCTTATTACATAAGCTACCTGCCAATAAAAGTCGCGTCATAATCGGTTCAGCTATTTCATAGATGAGCGGGAACACACAAACAGATAGACAAAAATTGTTATTTTGATGTATGTACAGGTTATTTTAATATTAAAAAACATACACTCCAATTGCTTATATGTATAGATTTAATAATTGATTGACACTGGTTGTACAAAAGGAACAATCTTATGACACAAATTAAAAATATTCTCACTATATTTATCGTTGGTTTCTGAGACCCAAATCCCTAAATAAAATATATCATTATCTCGGTTTTGTCAAAGATAATCAGAGATATGTTTAATACAGGTAGACTCAGAAGCCAACGTTTTAGTAAATCTGTTGTTTTCTTTACTATGAAGTTTTCATAAATGGCCGATGGACGAATGGTGATTTCGTAAATGTTCATTCTAGAGCTTATCCTGGTGTTTTAGCTAGTATTTTAACTAGTCTTTTGCTTTTATATCTATCTTTTTTCTTTTAAAATAATTTCACTACGTTTCTTCAAAGTCCGTACACTCTAAAGTATTTCCTTCTTTCATAGTTCTGTTAAAAGCTGCAAGCGAAAATAGTACTTATTCACATGTGATAAAGCGCATAAATTTAATTTACATACGATGGACTTTAGTACGCGACTGAGAATATAAATAAGACTTAAAATTATCCGCAAGTTATTTCACTGGCTCTTTAACTCGTTGTATAAGATAAAATAAAATTTGCTTAATACAAACGGTTAACGTAGTAACATGTTTTTACACTGTTTACTTTAAAGTAAAAAAAAATCTCAAGACTATTAAAAAAATTGTCAATAAACAACATTCAAGATAGATAATAACAAAATTCTTTTTCCTGTATCGCTACTGGAAACAACAAGGAACTGGTTTAAACCGTTGTATGGATGGTTTGTATTCATTCTGTCATTTTAAGATGACAGATAAGAAATAAATAAAGTACTTATTATTAGTAATAGTTTTTTCTACAATATAAAAATAATATTGAGTTTTTAAATATGCGCCTGTGAAAAAAATTGCAGCAAATCCTTAAAAAATATTGTCACCCTATTATGCTGCCGCTCATTTGGTCAAAGCTTAGTAACTAACCAAAGTATTACTGTGCGGTTTTTATTCTAAAGCTAAGATTTTCTTGCAGACACCGTGTTTAAATTTAATCCACATCATGCAAGGGATGAACCGATGACTTGGTCAAGGTTGCGGGAGTGCATTGGATGCGGGCGGCACAGGACCGGGCATTGTGGCAATCGATGGGGAAGGCCTACATCCAGCAGTGGATAAATCTAGGCTGATTATGATGATGATGATGATGATGTAAGGGACTACATTAAATATAAATTCCGGACATTCAATACTTGAAATAATAGTTAGTCAAACTTTTTTTCAATGGCGTTTTGGATTATGACATTTTAAATTATTGTTACAAATAGCTCAGAGATGCGCAACTTTTTGAGGTACTTCACTAATTCACTAATAAATAAATAGTACAAATAAATAGAATTTTCTAATAAAATCTAAGGCACAGTATAACAACAAATAGTATGAGAAAATCGCACAAATTCACGTATTGAGTAAAACCAACCTTATTTCAACGGAATAAAGTACACTGGGCAAAGGTTACACTAGTCAAGAATGTTACGGGGCTACTGGGACCATAAATAAGAGTTAAAATTATCCACAAGTTATTTTACTGGCACTTGAAGTCTTAACTCTCTATTCCGTTTACCATAAACTTTAACGAAAATCTATTTACGCGTAATTTTATCTTATTTTGATGTTTCTTTACTTTTATGTTAGACACTCGATTGGAATCTTTTGTTTCAAGAAAAAAAGGGTTATTACCAGATAGTTTTTAATATATATTTATCTTTTTCCTATAACATATTAATCCCATTATAAATTCAAAACATAAATGATATTTTCTTATCAATATTACTGGCAATCTTCGTCATTTGCGACCTCATTTAATTGCGATTAATGACTAAGCAAAAATTGTCTTTTGTTCGATTCTAAAAACCCTTTAACGCGACGCCCGCGCGTGTCTTAATGAGGTTTTCGTATTTTAAACACAGTTTTGAAAATAATTAATGACCCCGAGTGAAAGGAGCAATGTTTAATATCAAACGACCTCCAGTATTCATGAAAGATATTTTAATTACGAAAATCATACTTGTAATTTAATATAGACATTAAATTTTGTGGTTTTACTCTGTCTATACTCGGCGGCAAACACAGTTCGATGTTCTTTGCTCGTACCTACTAAAATCATAAGTCTAATGTAAATTAATTGGAATACTTCTTGCTTATAATTTCATTCTCAAAGTCCTTTAAAAAAATATATAGTAGAGAAGCCAACCAAAGAGCGTAAACATCGTTCCAAAAGATTACACTTGAAATTCATTTTTCATCGGAACTCAAATAAAAACAAATTAAACGTCAAAATAGTGTTATTAAAAAGAATTTTCTTTTTCTTGTTATGTTGGTGGCCGCTTTCTCGTTTGGAACTTTATGATATACTAGCGGGCCCTACGACTCCGTCAGTGCGGAATTATAAAAAAAAAATGGTATGTGCTCTTCTAGGCTATGTTCTACATCTTTGACAAATTCAACCATGAACCGTGCAGTTGCATTGCATGCCATTCTGGAGATACTTTCTAACAAACATTCATCCATCTATCCAAAAGTTTATTATATAAGTAAAATAAAAAATATATAAATTCAATGAAGTATCAGAAAACGAGCTCGGAACAACAATCTCATGTCACAAGTTTCAGAAGCTGAAATACAAATGAGGAGGAGTGGAAGTGAAAAGCAATGTTTTGCTCTATGTGATTTACCTCCGCCCTTAATTACGGTCTGCGTTGCGTAAAATTATAAATTCAGCTCGTTTTGCATACGTAATGAATACAGGCAACTTCCAAAACGTTGAACTTTGCTCTGACATACGAAACAGTAATTAGCAAGTACGAATTATGCGAAGGAATGATTTAAGACTTTTTGCTGCAATTGCTTTTACCTTTTTGATTTCTATTTACTCAAGAGTAATTACTAATAATTTACATGAGTTTAGGCAAAAAAAAAATCTTTTAGTATTTATGAAATTACGCCTACGTTATTAATATTTTTTCCTAATTTATCTATAAAAATTTTGCAGCAAAAATGAGAGTAAATCTGAAAAAACTGAGAAATCAATATTGACAATACATTTTCGAAATGAAATCTGCGTAGAAATCATGCTTTTTGCTTAATTGCCATCCAGTCGAATTGTCCAGTTTCCTTGTTTTTCTGAGGTGCGTTCATATTTTATATTTTTTAAACTCTAGACTAATTGGATTGCTTTAAGTGGATTTGCCCTCTTCTGAAAAACGTTGAACGTTTCCAATATTTCTTCTCTAGCATTTGAGATCGAGTAAACGAATGTTTATTGCTAGGATTTTTTAACAACTCGGAAATAGGTTAAGCTTTACTTTCTTGATATTGGAGAGATTTAAAAATTGTAGATTAAATAATATTTTATCATTAAAATAATTTACCAGGTGTATTTACATTATTATTTATGCCAAGAAATCTGAGGTTAAATCAAGTACCTGCCGAATTCAATAACTAAACCGTAAGATCGATCCGATGATTAATTCGATTGCTTTTGTTATTGTGCTCTTTAAATTGGTTTATTTTGGAGTAAACAGGTATAGACTAGATAGACAGTCTTCGACAAGCAAAACGAGCTTGAGACCAGACTTCGTTGTGACACAACTGTTTTACATAGTTTTAAGTAATAAATGATACTTAATAAGTGAACTTATTAGTTATTTTTGTTAACACTTCAGTTTAAAGAACTTTAAAATGAAGTGTAATTTCATTTAATTTTCCTTTACACAAATAGGTATATTGAATTCATAAGGTACGGGTCCCCAAGCCGTGGGTAGATCGCATTTTATCGCCGCAAAGGACTCGCGCCAGGTAAAATAACTTTAAGTTACTTAATGTAAAATTGTGACTTACAATTTAAGCTTTACAGAAATTCTATTAAGATATTGTAAAATCAAAAAAAGCTTTCTGGAATAATATTTCATTCGATCTTTGATATAATGAATACTTTGTAATTTATGTCATTGCTAGCTGTCGCCTGTGACTCTGTTCGCGCGGATTAAAAAAAAATAATTAGTAGCCTATGTGTTCTTCCAGACTATGTTCTGTTGATCCGTTCACCCGTTCTGGATATACCCTCAAAGAAACATCCATCCATTTATCTAAATATTCGCATTTATAATATTAGTAAGATTTAATTTAAATTGTGTATGTTAATGGATGTCAGTGATAATTTATAATATTAAAACGAAACTCTAGTTCAATTATTTATCCTATTAGTAGTAAAATAAATAAAAAAAACAAAACGCTCAGACTTTACAACTATGACACTTGAATATAGAGTATAAAACAAAGACACATTAATTTAAAAAAAAAAAAACGTTTATTTTGCAGGCCACAATAGATCTGACATACATTCCTTTTACAATACTATGCTCTAGACTGATTTTACTCTTGGAAGATCCCATAGGTGTGTTAATTATGACGTCACCGATCGCTGTTATGGCATACTCAAGAAAATAAGGGCATGTATAATAATATTATTATTATATTTCCTTATTACTTTAACTTTGCGAGCTTCATCGTTATCGTGGTAATTTCATTACGATTAATGAGTAAGCGAAACTTGCCTATTATCTCGCAGTAAAATCCTTTCGTTAAGAGCCAGCGTGTATCTTTGACGAGCTTTTAATATTCAAGCCGTTAAGAGAATTTTAATTAATGATTGTTGAACGATGAGGGAATTTATTATATCATGTATCGTCTACTTTTAAATACGTTCTATGACTAGCAGTCGCCCGCGACTGCGTCCAGATTACATTCTACATCTAGGCGAAATATCAGCGAAAACTACGCAGAAATTTGAAGATACTTTCAAACATCCATCCATACATCCGAACATTCGCATTTATATGATATAGCAAGATCACGTTTTTTAATGATTTAAATGGAAACAAATCCATAATAGTATTGTCTGAAGTATTTAGAATGCTATTACATTGTTTTTTTTATAAGTGAAGAGGGCAAACGAGCGGCGGGAACACCGAGGTGATCGACACCCATGGATATCTGCAACACCAGAGGAACTGCAGATGCGTTGCCGGCATTTAAAGAAATGGTATGCTCGCTTCTTGAAGGTCCCCATGTCGTATTGTTGACCGTTCCACAACGCGAATGAGTGAGGCAAGAAGTTTCGCGAGTTATTTCAGCTTTGTTTAATTTTATATTATTAAATTCGATCTACAGAAACGTTTTTTATTTATATTTTCCTAAAGGGTCTAATGGCCACCATACACAGTCTAAACCGTAATAAGTGCAGGTTGTCTGCATTGTAAAGCGTTGTGTTATCTAAAGCAGTTAAGGAATGATCACTCTAGAAACCTACATTCATAACTCTGTGGTCGGGGTATATTAAGATTACTTTCGTTTATTTTTTTAAATTACTTTTATTTAATTTAAATAACAAAAAAACATCTCATCTCACCAACTCAGTAATTATAAAATTACGCAAATCTATTCTATCGTTACAACTAAATGATACGTAAAATTACGTAATTTTATTTTATACCTCGAAAAAATAAGTTGTCTATATTTAATTTAATTTTACGTGCTCGTATTAGTCTATTATTTCATTCCATTCGCGAGTACATTTGTAACATTTGTCGTCAACTAATTGCTTAGTTTGTTTTCCTGTTCAGTATATTTAACCTAGGCTCTACTTGCGATGAAAGTTTTAGTTGAAACTGTTTTGTTTATAAACTCCCTTTATTTTTAAAAATTAATGTATCATAAACCTTTTTCGTTGCAGGATTTTCTTGCATGGTATGCATAGTAAAGTGTTCGTACAAAATCTTACATATAAAAGTCTTGTTTCACAATTTTCGTTCCCATACTCCTCCGAAACGGCTTGACCGATTCTCATGAAATTTTGTGAGCATATTGAGAGGTCTGAGAATCGGCCAACATCTACTTTTAATCCCGCGCGGACGGAGTCGCGGGCGACAGCGAGTTTAATTATAAAACGTCACATATTCAAGGCATTGATTTGGATGAAAAAACTTAATGAGCCAACTCCACGTAGAACGGGATAAGGTGTGTGTTGTTACAACACATTTTTTTTAATTAAAAAGTTAACTTAAATATGTACAAAATAAAAGCAAACTTGAATTAATAAATTTATTTTATTTATTTACATGTACAGTTTAACTTTTTTCAACGTCTGATAAATTTTGTGATGCCTTTCGTTTGTCCTTTTGATGTTCGAAATAAAGCCAACTGAAACATATAGAGATATTATTGTGGGTTTCCACTGTCGTGATAATTATTGACACATATTACTGTTTGTTATTTCCCAAAGATTTTGACAATATAAATATTATTAAAACTTAATTTCTATCATGAATTCCTAGTAGCTTAGAGATCAGTTTTGAGAAGATAAATTATGTTTACTATTGAGCTAAACATTTAATTTGGATTTTAGGAAATTTACTACAAATTTAAAAATCAAAACATACACATTTTAATTCTGACTATTCATAGTACTTTTTAATATTTTAAACAAAAGAAAATCGTATATGTATTCGTTCGTCAATATATGTTAATAAAAATAGTTCTGAAAACATCTTACCCAAATATACCTATCGCTGGTAAAGTTAATAAAGCTCCCAAAAGGAAGACCGCTCCGGGCAAAATGTTTAGAGTCGCCATGTACGTTCTAGAGTATAAAGGTCCGTACACAATGGGAGTCATTGCTTCAGCCAGACCAAACAAAGAGTTAACTTTACCTGGAAGAAATTATTAGTAGACAAACCACCGATATTAGTCTCTCTTGCCTCAGGAAGATAGATAGTAAAAATTTTAAAGATTTAATTAAATATAAAAGACCGGTGCAATTTTTTAAAATTAGTAATTAATAGCTTATACATAGTGGATTTATTAACTATACTAGCTGTCACCCGCGACTCCGTCAGTGCGGAATTAAAAGAAAAACTTAATATTTAGTCTATGTGTTCTTCCAGACTATGTTCTATACTTGTGCCAAATTTCGTCAAGATCCCTTGAGCAGTTCCGGAGATACCTTCGAACAAACATCCATCCATTCATCCAAATATTCACATTTATAATATTAGTAAGACTAGTAAGATAACAGTTCATATTCCATGTTCGTTTTTGAATTCTAGAAAATTTTCGACAAAAATGCTTACCAAATTCCTGTCCACTGACGAGTTTAGAAGCAATGGATCTCATTGCTATAAAGGATGTCCCATTAAGTATTTCTAGAAGTGGGGCTAAATTAAAAAGAAACAAAAAATATTAATAAACAGAATTGTATCATAATATACGAAATATAATTTGTTATTGTCTGAATTCCTATAGTTGAATTAGGCTAAATACGAAAGAATGCCATACGATTTCATAAATGTTTTTGTTTTAATCTCGAACTTCTATTAAATGTACTAGTATGAATGATTAAGTATATGACTGTTAGTTACAATTATTACAAAAATCTTGACATAACGTGACAACTATTAAAGTTAACACGATAATTTGAAGTCGTCAGCAAAGTCGATATAATTATTTAATGTTATGGACAATAAAAAACTAACAATAATACACACTTATCGTTTAATAATTCGTTAACCATGACATCATTTCTACCATTTTATTTATCAATATTATCAAATATATGGATTTATGGTGATTGATTTAGATTATCGTTTTTAAATTATGTTATTAGTAATAATAAAATAGTAGGCTATGCACTATTCCAGGCAAATTTTATTTAGATCCGTTAAGCCATTTCGAAAGTACTACCTAACATTATCATCAGCTTACTATAAGTCCACGCTGAAGGGCTCAGAGCCTACCCTAAATTAGAGGTGACTAGACCATAGTCAACCACGTTGGCCCAGGGCGGGTTGGTTGATTTCACACATATCTTTGAATTTCATCGCAGATATGTGCAGGTTGCATCACGATGTTTTCCTTCACCGTAAGAACGTCGGATAATTGTACATATGTAAATCGAAAATTCGGATTCGAACCCAGGACCTGATTAATAAGTCAAGTGCTGAAACCCCTAAACCACCGACGCTCTGCACCACCTAACAATGCACCTAAAATAATTTGATTATAGAGTTCTAATAATAATAGTTCTTTGCTCTACTTCTTTCGTATCTAATACACACTACTTTCCTTTATTTCATGTGGGTTTGTTTTTCTTATCAATAGATTAGAAGCAATATGTTTAAATATATATACTATTTCACGTTCAAAGCACGATCTTATGAAAATCTAATATGTAACATTTACCCAGATACTTATAAATGTAGGCTTAAAATTATTAAAAAAATGTATTAATTTCCTCTTATTATTTTAAATGATGCATTACTTCTCTTTTTTTATTATCAAAGTAATAAACTTTCTTTTGTTTCTTTTAAAAAACTATGTTAAATTAGTACTTACCTAAATATATTTCTAAATCATTTCTTGCAAATGCATAAGCAAATGATGCAACAATTTTACTCGTACACGAAATTATTCCCAATAGCGTGTCGTCCAATTTCAAATAGTTACTAAACAAACTAATCGAAAACAATGTTCCTGTAAAAGATGTTTTATTCAAAAACTAGCCGTAGTCTGCGACTCCGCCCGCGCGGTAATAAATAAATAAAATTATTAGTAGCCTATGTGTTCTTCCAGACTATGTTCTACATGTGTGTAAAATTTCATCAAAATCCATTGACCCGTTCCGGAGATACCTTCAAACAAACATTCATCTGTCCATCCATTTATACATACATTCGCATTTACGGCATTAGTAAGATATTCCGTCGAATCACGATTACTATAAAAATACTAGAAAGTATTTGGTTAATTGCACTTACCAAATAGATTCGTAACAATACAATACGTAGTCCACATGCTGTACTGTATTTCATCCCAGTTAAATCTATATCTTGTAAACAGATATAAAATACTAAATTCACCTGCAATTAAAAAAAAACAAATCTTTTTAAAGAACCATAGCACTCATATAAATCTGTATAAAGTAAATGCAGCGATGCAGGAATGGTCTGTGCCTTGCAATACCAGAAGGAAGAAAAAAGTCAAGTCGAACTAATTCCGCATATTATTTGATGAGTGTGCATGGCAGACGCTAAATTTTAATCATCTTCGTCATAATAGAGTGACCTAAAATTACCTTGTGATGGTCCAAAAACCACGCACACGACGATTAAAAGAAGACACACTCTTAATCTTCTATTACCACATCCTTTGCGGAATGCGACTTTAAAAGTGTCTACTACTAATTTAGTGTCGAAAAATTCCAATATGTAGCCAATACATCCTATATTTTTCTGCAATAGTTAAAAATATATAAATTAGTGTATTAATCTAGTGTTTTACTCGCTGTCCCTTGTCATGTTTCAACTGAAATCTAATAGAGTCGTGTTAAAGATTACTCATGAATATGAAGCCGGAACAACACTCTCGCTTTTTCGTAGTCTTTTTTTCATGATCAATAATTTTAGGTTCTTCCAATATCGTTTTAAAGATTATATAATATATAATGATAATATATTCAACCGATAAACATCTGGTGAAGAGAGATTCTTTGTATAAATAAGTGCACCAAAGGCACTTTCAAAACCAAACATTGAATATTATTAGTAACAAAGTGTACTATTGACTTTTAATTAATACTTTGATCTCAACAAAACGGAATACTCAGAAGAGTTCCTTCGTAGAAATGGAAATACCTAAGATTAGTTTGCTTGCGTAACTGTAATAAAAAATAAATACAACCAACACTGTTATCGCCCGTAGAATTGAAAGCTAAACTATTTGTAAAGCAAATAATTGTGCTAAAAATATACGACTTATATTAGCCTAGTACTTAATATGTTACTTGATTACAATAAAATTCAGTGAATTTACTTACCGATTCACATGTTTTTCTTTTAGTATCTTCTAAGTAAAAGTATCCATAAATCAAACTGAATAAATACAATAATGCTGATAGTGAAAATATACCATAGTATCCAATCCAAGTCAGCAAAAGTCCGCTTAAAGAACTTCCGATAGGATATCCTAAAGACATACACAAATTGACAATCCCAACTCTATATGTTCTATCTTCTGTTGTAGTAATATCACCGATGTAACTAAAAACACCTATAAAATTAGTAAACCATCCACCAGTTATCGCAGGAAAAATAGATTCCGTTAAAGCAGTCACTTCCACAGGCAATTCATAGAAAAAATAAGTATTAATCATGAATCCAATGCATGTTATTAATTCTCCCACAATTGGTAACAGAATACAAATTTTCCGTCTCCCTGTCTTGTCGCTCCAAGCTCCAACAAATAATATTATCAGTACAGGTATCGCTGTTTGCACCACATTCTTCCATGCTTGAATACCAGCAATAAAAGTTTGTACTTGTTCTTCGTATTCTGTATAATTCTCCGTTTGTCTTAATTTAAGTGCATCACAAACCTCGGTACTGAAATTGAGATTCACACGACATGCCTTTTCTAGATTTAAATTTTGCGTAGCTAGAGATGCTAATACACTTGGCATTATGTAACCTGCCATGATAGGTTCCACTGTCATATTTTCTTTTATCAATTTTAATCTTTCTGATATAGAAAGATTTTTACTTTTTACATCTTTCACATCTGTTTTATCTATATTTGCTTTCAAAGGTGTAGTTTCTTCTTCATCTTTAGCTTCATCGACACTTCTTTGTTTAGTTTCTAGCAATATCCCTTTATTTTCTTTATCAGAATCCATATTTGTAATTATATTTCCTATTGCTTATGCTTCTATGCGAAGTACCATCTAAATGCTATTCACATTTCGAATTTGTTGTTCAACTAATGATTTTAGCGACAATTGTCTAAAGCTGAGCAATTAATGTATTATGAGTATTTGTATTATGATTATTTATATCATTATTGTTAGTAAATATTTGTTAAGTAGTATTGCGTGTTAGCGCTGATAAAAGGCCGTCTGCAAAAATATCTAGATGGCTTTGTATGAAGCCGTTTGTGTGTAACAAAGACTTAAGGTTAGAGAATAGTTAAAGAACAGTGGCATTATGTTCTGTCATTATTTTCTTTCCAGTCGATGGTGGAGGCTTGTAAAATATTCTTCTATGGAAGAGAATAACTCGTATTAAGATAGTGTTCTTTTAAATCATGCAATGATAATTATTTATAATGAGAAATTTTGTAAATTGGGAAGTAGATGTGTAGTTATTCCGTTCCATGGAAGAATATTCCCTGGAATTGGCTCCTGAGTCTCCGCCGTCAATTGGAAAAAAAAATCAATTTCGACTTGTTTCGCATTTAAAATTTATCTGAATATAGGGAATTGTGTATTCCAAGTACAATCAGATTGATTTATTGATTGATTAAGTCGATACGCTCAATAATATAAATGAACAGCCACTTGGTGTCTTAACACCTCCTTTTAATTTCTCTAAAGAAATCTTTGGCAATACTGTTATTTCATCTATTACGTAGTTGATTTCTGTAGTAAATATATTTAATGTATGATATAAATATTGTTTTATTAGGAGAGGATAAAATGTGTGTAGTATTCTTTGACATTTTTATTTATGTATAGAAATATCAGTCTTTATGCCCAACAGTTTTTTTTAGCATTTCCTTCATTATTTTGATTATATTTTACTCTGTAGCATGAATACACCTTTAGATTCCAAATAGTACGAAACCATTTTTCAAAAAATGAAACAAATATTAATTCTTAATTATTGTTTTAATTTCTACATTTAACAATAGATTAAATTCTATTATTATCTAGTTATTTAACTAAGTGGTTATTTATTTCTATCTTATTATCTATCTGCATTTATCAAATGAAAATACTCTGTCTGTAGTAGGAAGGTGGACATAATAATTAACATTTCACAAAATCATTCATGTGTTCCCAAATTAGGAAATATGGGACTTAATTTCATTAGGTTAAGGTCGTATTTCACACTGAGATATCACAATTGATTGTTAACTTTATCTTTTCTTGATTTCCTTAACCCTCTTCTGTGCTCGTAGAAAAGCCAACTGCAACAAATGGTACATAAGTTACTTATTATACTGTTAGATTTTAGTCACATTATTTCAAACATGTAATATCGTTTATTATTAGGAAGAACGATCATTCACTCATTGGATCAGTCAAATAACACTGCTCTTGGAAAAGAAAGTTAATGACATTAGTTATTTCACGTATCCGAGTCCACGTCTTGTTGCTAAGAGGGTTAGTCAATACTACTAGATGTATATTAACCCCAATATGACTTTTCACTAAAAGTCACTACTTATTAAGGCTATGTTAATTCGGACAAGAAAGATTCGAGCAAATCTGGACAAATCAGATAAGTGCTCGGGTTTTTAATCCTTATAATTTTGAGATCACACTTTTTAATTTTCTACAAATAAAAAGTGTTTTAATATTATAGATATAAAAACTTACATAAACACTAATACAGCTGGAAGTGTTAGTGCAGTACCCAGCAGGAAGACTGCGCCTGGTAATACGTCCATTGTCGCCGCGTACGTCTTTGTGTATAAGGGAATGTAGAAAAGTGGCATCAGAGTTTCACTTAGAGATATCAAAGAGTTGATTTTGCCTGGAAGTGACCATACAAAATGTTCATGTATTCATTTCGTGTACACTAGCGATCGCCCGCGACTTCGTCAGCGGTGAATAAAAACAACAGCTTAGTTTCGCCCGTACAATCGGTCCAGCGTTTCGGAGATTACTCGGAACAAACGCGGATTTGCGGACAGAGACCGATTTTTTGTGTGGGTTTCGTTACAAGTATAATCATGTTTTACGAAATATTATTTAAGTATTGCAATAATTAAATTTGTAATATTCTTCTATTTTATTTTGTAAAAACATTAAAAATAACTTACCGAATTCATCGTCAGCAACCATCTTAGATAGTAAAGATCTTAATGCTAAAAATGATGTCCCATTCAATATTTCAACCAATGGACCTGAAAGTAATCACATGAGTTAATTCATTATTCGCCTATTCACTTAGTGGACTAACCATGGGTTTCTGAGACCAAAATATCCGTTTAAAATGTACTGTTATAGCTATTTCGTCAAAGATAATGACAGTGATGATATATTTTATACAGAGATTTAAGTCTCAGAAACCAACAACAATTTGATAATGACTATTCCCACAAATACATACCGAGTGCAAATATCATTTGATTAGGCGCAAAACAGTATACAAACGAAGCCAAGATTTTGCTGGTTGTAGAAATAATTCCTAGAAGTGAATCGTGCCATCCTAAAAGCTTACTGAAGACGGTTAAGGAGAAAATAGTACCTGAAAAAGTATTACAGTAATTGTATTTCAACTAAATGTGGCCTGAGAATCCGTCCCCGCGGACTTAAAAGTTGTAGCCTATGTGTTCTACCAGCCTAACATCCGTCCATCCATCCTAACATTCGCATTTATAATAATAGTAAGAAGTAAGATTAACAACAACCTTTATGAGAGCCACATCAAAGACGTATAACAAAAACTGTAGAGTAAATCCTGAGTTAATTATTTCATGGAAAATCTAGTTATCAAATATACTACGTGTGAAATTCGTAATAATCGAATATGCTTTAGAAGTTTACTTACCAAGTGAATGAGCAACAAAATTGTATGTTTGGAAAATACTGAACTTCACTTCGTCCCAATTAAATCTGAATCGTGTTGAAATGTACAAAATCGATATTTCACCTGTAAATAAAAACGTAAATTATTAACTTCATATTCATCATCAACTCACTATACGTTCCCAACGAGGGGCTCGGAGCCTACCCTAAATTAGGGGTGATCAAGCCATAGTCAACCACGCTGGCCAAGTGCGGGTTGGTTCACTTCACACATATCTTCATTGATATGTGCAGGTTGCATCACAATGTTTTCCTTTACCGTGAGAATGTCGGATAAATGTACATATGTAAATTGAAAATCGTAAACACATTGGTACATGGCGGAATTCGAACCCAGGACCTGCAGATTACAAGTAAAGTGCTTTAACCCCTGAACCACCGACGCTCTTTATTCTTCTTCATATAGTATTTGGGTTTTGGCCAAATATCTATCGGTATTTGATTGTAGTAAAAAGTATTACTTCTACCAATGATAATATATTTACCGTTCCTTTTATTTGTCATACTTTTGGTTATGATGTAAAATTATTACTCTCTCTAGAGTCGGTACATCATGGCTGATCGTGATCAGCATCAGGATTAGTTCTGAGTATACGATTTTCTAAAAATTTATTTCTATTTAATAGTAAGCAAAGCTCTTACCATACATTGGACCGAACAACATAGCGACCACCGCTAAGAAAATTATCACTCGCGCTCTTCTGTGATTTTCGCCTTTTTTGAATACTGTCTTGACAGTTTCCTTTAAGTTGGACAAGTCGAAAAATGTTTTGCAAAAGTAACGAAAACCTTTACCCTCCTCCTAGTAAAGAAAGAAATTTCTTTTAATAAAGTCTGGATTTTAATATTAGCCAATTTAAAGTATGAAAAGTACATAACAAGTACAAGATTTATGTTAATAGAAAAATATTTGATTGCTTATTTGTTCTGATTAAATTTGTAAGATAATAAACAGAAAATTTTATTATTTGTAACCTAGCAGTTGCTCATGATCCTGTCCGAGCGGAATTAAAAAAAAACTTAATTTGTAGTCTATGTGTTCTTCTAGACAATGCTCTACATCTATGCCAAATTTCATCGAGATCCATTGAGCCGTTTTGAAGATACCTTCTAACAAACATCCTTTCATTTTCTATTACCATAAAGACCCACAAAGTTACCGGACCTGGTAGGCATTCATCATCATCATCATCAGCTCACTATACGTCCCCACAGAGGGGTTTGGAGCCTACCTTAAGTTAAGGGTGATTAGGCCATAGTCAACCACGCTGGCCAAGTGCGGGTTGGTTGACTTCACACATATCTTTGAATTTCTTCTCAGATACGAGTATGTGCAGGTTGGTAGGCATTAGAAGAACTTAATTATGTAGTTTACATATTTTCTGGCAATACCGGGGCAGCAGGGCCTCTCTCATCGGGCCAAAGGGCGAGATAGCCTTGTTTGATTATACTTTAGGCGAATAAAAACGGCGTGTCTATGACTTTCTTTACAATGGATAGTATATTTAATAGCAAATAGAACATGCCGATGATACGGTCCTAAACAAAGAAGGTCTCTCTTTATCTCATTATGATAGTAATTTGAAATATGATAATGAAATAAATCTTTATTGCCTAGACTTTAATTAGATTATAAAACTGGGATTATTGTTATCGTATCGAAAGGTTTTAATTGACATTGTCTCGGTGCATTTGACAAAACTATTTTCCGAACGCCAATTTGAACATCGCGGCGATCTTTGGGGGAGGCCTATGCCCAGCAGTGGGCGTCTCATGGCTGACAGGTGGAGGAGGAATTTGAAAATTAAAATTTATCAAAAAATGTTACAGCTCTTTGTCTATACTGTGAGCGTTAATTACCGAAATATCCTAATTATTATCGCCACCTCTATCATTGACTTAGAAAATAACGAGATAACGATATTTCTTTGTACACGTGTTTTATCAGGAACCTTTCAATTTTTCAATTATTTTCCTTATAGAATATAATACATTCAAATAATGGCAACATTCAAATTTGTTTTATTATCAAAATATTTTTTCTTAATGATTGTGATTTTTCATAGAAAATACATGTTCTTTAACTATTTTTCCAAAAAATATCGAATTAAAAATTGAGTCGTGCTTACCTGTGTTTGTGTTTTCTTTATCGTTGTATCTTTCAAAAAGATTAAATTATAAGTAACATTAGTAACATGTAATGCACACGCTAATCCATAACAACCGTAATATCCATAAGTTTTAAGGAAAAATCCACTGATACCCATTCCTATTGGAAATCCAGCTGACATACTGAAGTTTACTAAACCCATTCGAAATGTTCTATTCTCAGCTGTCGTTATAGAACTGATATATGAAAACACAACAAGAAACAAAACACACCAACTACCAGCTAGACCTTCAAATATTCCATCGAACAAAACGAAATATTCAAGACCTATTTCGTGAAAGAAGTAAGTGTTTATCAAACCATTTATACACACAAGAATTTGTCCCAAAAGTGGATAGATTATAAATATTTTTCTACGTCCAGTACGATCTGACCAGGATCCAACGAAAAGTGCAATAACACAAGGGATAGTCGCAGTTAGATAAGTTTTCCAAGCCATTGCTGACGCTATCAATTTCTGTGTCTCTCTTTCATATGCATTTTGTGACTCCATGTTCTGTGCACGTAGAGAATCACAAATTTCACTTGTATAATTAAGATTAACTCGACAAGCTTTTTCAAGACTTAAATTCTGTGATGTTATTAATACTAAAATTGTTGCAAGCACAAAAAGCATAGCCGTAGGTTCCACGGACACATTATTAAGTACATTTAATAAAGTATCTTTGCTTGATCTTCTTTCTTTTTCTTCTGTATCTTGTATTTTATTTCTTAAAGGATCTATTTCACTAAATTCTGCTTCATTATTATCATTTTCAGTATTTTCTTGAGTCTGAGACATTTTTATATTTTTTCTCCTACAAACTAATTAATTAAAACAACGATATTCCGACAAAGATTTCTTAAGACTGTCACTTGGTGCACAAGCTTCTATATATTGATATTAATTTTGTTTATCAATATTTGATAAAGATGTTTGTAACATAACAACCGGGCAATTAGTACTGTTAGAACAAGATGTATGTATATCTTTAAATCTTATCGTGGCGTTAGCTTATCGTAATCCTCGTAGCTATTATAATAATATTGGAGTCATTGTCATGTCCGGCACAATTTTATATCCAAGATAATAAATCATCTTATAATTTGAATAGGAGAGAATCGGACTTTGTGATATTCTCTCAATTTATGAGTGTCTAGTTACATTGGTGACATACTACTACAAAAGATAGAAGAATATAAAGTTTGTATTGTCAATGGCTTTAGAACCATTCTGAAGTGTACTCTCATTGTCTGATTTGTTACTATGAACTGTTTTCACTGTCAGTATTATTGTATTTATGAATTTAATTCATGAAATCTTTTCCCCCGAAGATACCAAAAATCGTGTAAAGTGGTAAGAATAGTCTCTCAAATTTTTATAATACTTTGAAATTGTGTTACGTAGGATATATCGCCAACTTTCTCTGAGTTTTTCGCCTGATCAACAGTAGAGGTATCTTTGAATGAATCATCAAAAGAATATGTCAATATAACTAGATTGAAATAAAATAATTATCAAAATTATCTATAGAATAGTCTGGTCTACGAGTGCTCATTCGATAAGGGTACGCAAAATCAACATCCGTGACATTGTTTACAATACTCGGCTAACTTAAGTCTATAGGTTTTCTTTTTGTTTTGTTTACTTCATTTCTTTAATCTATAATATAAAAATGAATCGCAAAATGTGCTGATAAGCGCATAACTCAACAACGCCTGGACCAATTTGGCCATTTTTTTTTAATGTTCGTTGAAGTTCAAACATGGTTTTTACGGCGAATAATCGCCGGGAAACCCTCTAGGAACCTTTCTGTAATCGCGCGGATGGAGTCGCGGGCGACAGCTAGTTTATTAATCAGTATTTGGTTATTGTTTTTCGAATTGATAGTTCTGTCTGTACTAAATTCTTCTAATCTGAAATATAAGGTTCCATTCCGTGTTCTCTTTTCGTGGAACCATTGTCGCTATTTAAAGAGAACTGTGAAAAAAAAACCTTTTTTTTTATTTAGGTATATAATTCGTTTTATTTACATAAATTATATTTGTACAGTGCTCGACATTACAATAACCCCACTTGACAATATATTGTCATTATTATATCTAAAATAATCTTATCTATTTGAGAATACAATAAACTTTTGATTTATATTAATAATTTAGGAATTTCGAGTTACATGTAATTGTGAGATTTTTTTGTATGTACAATTTTGTCATGAAAAAAATAAATTCGATTTAAATAATGAAAGTAATCAAAAAG
The DNA here is from genome assembly GCF_000836235.2 of Papilio xuthus. NCBI lineage: Eukaryota > Metazoa > Arthropoda > Insecta > Lepidoptera > Papilionidae > Papilio > Papilio xuthus. Next base: position 4,283,312 of record NW_013532721.1, read on the forward strand.
AAATTAATTCTTTAACACCCTCAGCGCCAAACTCTTAAGTGACAGTATAAAAACACACAATTTTTGTTTTTGGTTTGTATTTAAATACTCTGTATACTGTGTGTGTACGATGTGTATACTTTTGTTCACACCGTTATACAGCGTGTTCTAGTCACTGTTTGACAAAACAAAATACACGGCGCTTAAGATGTTAAAAATGTTTTTTTAATATTCAGTTTCAATTTAGAATTCTTTACACGTTATGATATACTTAATTTTAAGGATGCACAGATAATAATTTGGTACTAACCGTGGGTTTCTGATACCGAAATCTTGCTATAAAACATATCGTTATCTCTATCATTCAATTTGACCAAACAGAGATAACATGTTTTAAACAAGGGTTTTGGTTTAAGAAACCCACGATAAGAGCGTCCTTATGATAGATATGGTATTAAATCAACACTAAGGATGTGCTTAGTACTAATCTGGGACTATCAGTGCAGTAGTAAGTAAGCTTTTATTAATTCTACGGACATTTTATATTTTAGTTAAAATAATTTACAATATGATTACAATTTTGATTTTTCAAATTCAGTCTCTATCCTTCCAATTGTTTCCGGTAAATTGTTGCTTATTTGTGGTTTTTGTGCATCTTTTTTCTCTTCGTTTTCTAACGCAGTTTTTCTGGCATTTCTTAATTCTCTTCTATGTTGTGAGTAAAAATATCTGAAAGAAATAAAAGTGAATTAAATTCCTATGAAGAAGTAAACCCGATAGAAGTATTTTTAATATAAACATCACAGACACGATAGTCACAGTTTTTTTTAAATATTGTACTTCTATACGTTGTAACCAACTTCTTTTATAATACTTTCACTGTTCACAAATTGTATCTAATTAATTACTTCAAGTAACATCAGATGAATCATTCCCCAATCCATAAATTTTATACATCGTGTTCTAAAATTTAAAAAAAAAATCGACAAAATTATAAAAACCAAAAGCAAACTCTTTGTAGTTTTATATGATTACGTGTTAGACTTACGTAAGAATGAAGGCGGCGGGAACAATGAAGGCCGCACTAATGAGGAACACCGCCCCCGGCAGCGCGTGCAACGTCCGCATGTACACCCACGAGTAGAAGGGATGGAACACGAGCGAACCGAGCGTCTCAGTTAGAGAAAACAATGAATTCACTTTAGCTGGAACAAAGAACACCATATATTACTAAATAACCTTTAGGATTGCTTGACAGACCCTTAACAGTGGTAGACACCAGCACAACAGCTGTTGCACGAATCGGTCGGCTCGCACCACATAGAAGATAGACTTGAAGTGGAAGCAATTCTTCATTTCTTCTGATGAGATTGGTGTCGAAGGCCTAATTTTAGTTTTCTTTCCCTTCTACCCGTTTCATATAAAGAAAGGCTAGCAAGGGGAAGTGGATTTGATGCATCGCAGTACTTTGATAGGGCAGTCAAAGAGTTATACATTGGTAGAGTTCCCAGCAGTATCTGTTATATACTGTCTTTCGTAGAATGAATGTGATGACTGACGCAAATTTTAGTTTCCAAATACAATATATACTTACCAGTTTCTTGTTTTTCAACCAACTTTGATATGATTGATCGCAGAGATGTAAATGTTGTAGCATTCAGTATTTCAGCGACAGGAACTGCAAATATAGATAAATAAATCTTGGATTATAAATCTAAATAATGGACTGATGTTTATTAGAAGGCATCTTCAGAACAGCGCAATGGATCTCGGTAAATTTGGCATTGATGTTGAACACAGTCTGGAAGAACACATAGGCTACTAATTACGTTTTTTTAAATTCCGCGCGGACGGAGTCGCAGGGCACAGCTACTAGTTATTTACACAGATTTTAGTTACTTATAAAACAAGCAATACTGTTTATCTAGACAATATAACTGTTTTAGTATATTTCCCGTACTTACAACAACACTTGAACATGCACGTAGAACATGGATATGATTAATAATCAGATATTAACAATATTATGAAGAGTCATTCAGTATCAATAAAGTAGATGTAATTATCAAGTACACACTACTGTAATTCTTGATATGTGTGAGGTCAACCAAATTGCACCGGACCGACATGATTAAGTATAACCTAGTCACCTTACCAAGGGTGGGATCGAGCCTGTCGGAGGAAATATGGATTTAGACGACTATAATTCTGGATACGTTAACAATAACACCGTAAATACCTATGGCACTCCTATTTGTTACTAAAAATACTTACTTAAATACATTTCAATATCAGTCTGTACGAATGCAGTCCAAATGGAGCCGAAGAACTTGCTGCTAATCGAGAGTAAGCAGAGGAAGGAGTCGTCGATTTGCAGCCGTTTGCTTAAGATTGTGATTGAGAAAATAGCACCTGAAAATGAAAATAGCGCATTATTAACAACGCACTGCCGAAATCAGATAAGTATTTTTATGATATAAGGTGGCAAGTGAGCAATCGACTGCGTGAATTCGCCCAAATAGAGCGAACGCTGTTCGTAGAAATCCTCAGTTGCAGATGCGTTGCTTTCCTTTAATCGACAGAGAAGGGGACACACTAAAAGAGAATACATGTTTCCCTTTCCTGTGCGTCCACTCCTCTGTCAAAAGAGGACTCTGCCACACCTGCTCGTCTTTTGTGTGGTACTGGTATTGCACCGGTCGAGCCGGTCCATTCAAGCAATACTCAATAGGAATGTGTACATTTAATATGAAGGATGTTCTCAAGAGACTGCTTATGTAATCATCAAATGACTCTGAGTAATTAATAAAGAATTAACGTAAGTTTTATGTACCAAAAAGTAAGCTGCAGTATTAATTAGCATATCATCACGAAACTTGGATTCATCAGATTGAATACTGAACTGAGAATAAAGGACGTAAGTATAATTATCCTTTAAAACCTGTTTTATTTAATAACAAACAAATAAAATTACCAAATGAATGTAGCAGGATGGAGTAACTTGCGTAAAGACCATATTTGACCATGTCCCAGTTGAGGCGATTTCGAACAAAAAGGTAAAAGATTGTGTGCTCCGCTGAAATAATTAAAAAATAAGAAATCAAAAAAATAAAAAAGCCATAAATGCCTGATTTAAAAATTAAAACATTCTTTACATAACGTAACAGTAACGATGTTTCATTTGTTAGTATAGGTTTGCATTGTCACAGTGGAAATAAAGCTTAAACTGTAATGCACATGTATTGAGACAATGTTAGCTGACATTGTTACTGCAGTGGAATGAATTATTATTAAGGTTGAACTTACACATCGATGGTCCATATAAAATGAAGACACTAAACAAGGTCAGAATAACTTTAACACGTCTGTTGGACGGCCGGCGCCGAGTGGCTACATCTACCGTGTCTACTACGTGTGACACATTAAAAAAGGATACTTTAGGTGCCTCTGCACGTTCTATCTGCAAGAAAAATTACATTTCAAGGATCAGGTTTTATAATTACAAGTATATTACCCCTGGGAGCTAAGCTTAATGTATTTATTTTAGTCCTTAGTCTTTAAGAATTAGTAACCATGTCAGACAATTTGTGGTAGTGACAACTCCATTTATAATTTTATTAATTTATAGTTTTTAATATATGTCTCTCTTTCTATTTATCTCTTCTCTTACTTTGGTTAAGAGATGTCGCAGTTTTCTTCTCATAGTCTACCTAGTTCTTTAGTCATATCAATTGTTATTCCTTATTTTAATCCTAATTCACGTTCGTCATCATCCAAAGTAACTTAGCTACTCTCCTACCATCAATACAAACTACTTGAGCTTAGAAGAATGTAGTATTATTTATGTACGATATATATAAACTATCTAATTTGAGTGAAACACGATATGTTCACGGGAATGATAGGACATTGTGATTGTGTCATAACATCTTCAAGTTCTAATCACGCCCAAAATATCTATAGTAACTATCACTATTACGTTAATAATTTTACTGTCAGATTCTACAAGTACAAGTAAAGCCATTTTAGTTTTATGACCGAGAATCATTGAGGTATTTTATTTTGTATGTTTTCGACAGTTTGAATAATAAAAATAATTCTATTGCTGTTACATAAACTGTCGACAAATCGAAAATAATAGTTTAAGAGATAAATGGCGTTAAAGTAAATGATGGTGACGTGCAACAATAAATTCATTATAGTAGGCAGAAGCGTGACCAATTGTAAAGTTAAATAATACTTTGAAAGTATCAAATAATAGACATAAACTATAGTTTATATTGCACTATTTGTCTATGGTTTTATTTAACAGCGAACAAATTATTTGTAAATCACTTTTATCAAATTTTCAAGTCATACTGAAGTCAAATATTTCTCCACTACTTTCAACGAGAAACTTTTGCAAATTTTCAATTCTCTAGGCTAAACTGAGCCTAGAAAATTGAAAAAAAACAACTGTTTGCGTTCGAATACCAATAATTTTCTTACTTTAATAAATCAATAGAATAGCTATAGTCATTTATGAAGTTGCTGATAATAACAAAATTTAACACCTATACATAAACAATTTACAAATTTGCACCAAATTAATAAACGATTAAATCGTCTGTCAGTCGCGATTACTACTCATAACCATGAAAAAAATCTTATCTCATTGTATATCCATTGCCACTATCATTAAAAAAAATGTATGTTAATCCAAGATAAAATATTTCTTAATTGATACGTATGAACATTTCGTTTTTCCATTCAGAGAGTAAAATATTCCATACAAATGTATTGACGTAAAATTTTGGTATGATTAAACTAAGATTGTATACACGGTACACTCGGTATGAAACATTAAAGTTTCTGTATGTATACGATTGTCTCTTGATCCATCCATACATTTGTATACAGCACACACAATAATGTCAGAATTTATATTATCATTTGATTGAACATACATTAGTACTCTTTGTTATTATTTATAATAATAAAAATAAAACTTTTATGTAATTTATCATGATTTTTTAGCACTTAAAGTAAGTAAATGTCTGATTAACTGTCGGTCTGTTAGTGCACGAAAAATTACAGCTTGTAAATAAATTAATAAAAACAGTTTACATACCACTGGACGACCGTTGTCTCGAAGCCAATCATTAGGTTCTTTCAAGAAGAAGCAACCATACGTTAGAACAAGGAAAAATAGTACAGCAGTTACTGAAAATATTCCATAATATCCAAGTCTTTGTAAGAGAATACCACTTAATCCAATTCCAACGGGTAATCCGGCTGTGAGGCAAAAGTTTACCATACCAACTCTGAATGTCCGTGATTCTTCAGATGTAATATCACTAATATAACTGAACACCCCCAAAAACATAGTCACCCAACCTCCAGTTATTGACGGAAATATAGTCTCTAAAAATACCGTCACTTGCACTGGTATTTCATAGAAAAAATATACGTTAATCAAGTTGTTTATTGATGTAACAAATTCTCCAAAAATTGGTAATAGGATACAAATTTTTCTTTTACCCGTTCTGTCACTCCAAGCTCCCAAAAACATTATTAAAATGCACGGCAGTGATGTATGAATAACACTTTTCCAAATGTCAATAGATGAAATTAACTTTTGTACTTCTTTTTCATAGATTGAATAGTTGTTAGATGTTCTTTTTATCAGTGCTGTGCAAATTTCATCTCCAAAATCTAAATTAACTCTGCACGCTTTGTCCAAATTGAAATTTGACATTGCAAATCTTGATATAACACTTGGTATAATCAATCCTGCTAATAAAGGTTCAACTGTTATATTGTTTTTGATGTGCCGTAACCTTTCTCTGAAGGTTTTCTTTTTATTTTTTTTATTGTTATCATCATTTAAAGGTTTCTCTTCTTTCTTTTCTTCTATTTTATCTTCTCTTTCATTCTTATCTGCCATTTTTATGTTTGTTATGTTCCTTTAACTTAAACTTGCTCCCATTTCTTTGTGTCACAAATATTAATGCTTTAACACAATACACGTCTGTTGTTACACTAATAGCCTCTATTATTTGTTTGCACGATATGTTTGTGTGATATCAATTAAGCGTAGATAATGATAAAACATAGATTGTTGATAATTAGCTTTTGTTTTATATTAGCTGGATCAACGTACTACAATACACTTTCTTGTTTTATTTGTTCATGTTGAATGATACTATTACTGGAAAGGTAATAAGTGTTAGTTACATAGAAATTTATCTATACAATACTTGAAAACTTTCTTCTCTCAAGAAGTTAAATATTACTAATAATATAAATGCGAAAGGTTAGGTGAATGGATTCATGTTTGTTGGAAAAATATCTCCGAAACGGCTGAACGGATCTTAATGAAATTTGACAGAAATGTAGAATATGTCTTGAAGAACACATGGACTACTCATTAAGTTTTTAACACCGCACAGACGGAGTTACGCGCGACAGCTAGTAGATGGAAAAAATTGACATCGAAATAAATCAATGATTTATGTCGAATATTTACCTCCATCATTTACATAATAGTTGTAAGTTGCAGATATTTTCATAGGTAAAATTCCGACATTTATAAACATAAAAACTAGATGGTAATCAAATGTACAATGAACAAGTCAGTTTAGCCACTGGTTTTTACGAGCTAACAATTCTAGTAAACAATAGTTTACTTTTTGTGTACTTTGCCATTATTATGTTAACTCAAAAAATGTTTCTATTGCATTGATCCGTGACTTTTTAGGAAAATTTGTATGAATTTTTTATTAGTTTTTCTAATAATATTTTGTATGGATTACTTAATTAATTTAATTATTAAAATTTTGTACAATAATGTAAAAAAAACATTTTTTTTCAATCAAAAAAATTCATTTCGTTTATAAATAAGCTAGTTATATTCTTATAAGTTAATAAACCTTAAATATAAAAACGCATTAAACATTAATCTACTTCCTAATTAATTTTGGTTATCTTACTTTTAAATATTATTCAAATTTAACGAACAATAAATTAATAGGAAATTTTAGAATAGTCAAATAAAAAAAGACGATATAAAACCGGTTATACAAGTTATTTCGGCAATTAATTAAATATTTATCACTTAATAGAATCTTAATTTTGAATATAACCAAAGAAACTATAAAATAAGATGCTATCATAATACATTCATACCATAACAGGACTTCAAACACATTGACTTATAAATGCAATATTAAATATTTTCTCACTCCGCGACCGATGTATGCGATCTAAAGTAACCGAAGGCTGAAGGCAAACTGATCTTTGATAAACAAGCAAATGACCATTGTGTAACGAGCAGCAAGAAAAACATCCGACATTTGCTAATTGATATATTTAGAAAGAGTAATGTCAATCATTTACGCATCCCCACCTTAATCAATAACATCGTTTTTAAAACAATTAAATCAAAATATTATCAAATAAAATACTTAGTTAATAATATTTGTACTTGAGAAAAACAGTGGTAAAACTCACAATAATAGCAGTTTGTAATGAATAGGCCCTACCTTATGAAATACAATCACTAGTGTGCGAAATAAAATTCATTTTTGCGTGATGATGGTACCTAATTCCAATCTCACCTAATTTCTTTTCTCACGCTTTTCTAATATGGAAAAGAGAAGATTCTTTAGAAATAGATTCTTTTGGAAAAGAGATAGCTAGAGCTGAACATAACCTTTTTTTTTGTTTATCCTATCCTTTATTTAATAAATAAGGGGCTCACATTTGCAACTTATTAAGTAGCTAGTGCTATGCTGTGGGTATTTCGTATCAGTCAATTGCTGTGTTCGTTTATCGTAGCTGTGTACAAAATTCTTTTACCTTGTTAATATACATTTAGATGTTGAACTTGTAACGTACAAAGGATGTTCCGGTTGATCGCAATTGCTTAAGTAGGTAATTGGAGACACGACTGCGGTTGATCCGAGTGCAGAGAATCCAAGTGATATCAAATGGTGAATATTATATTTATTAAAATAGCAAGGACGGTAGTGGTCTTAAAGCTACAGCTTTTATATTATAAACAGAGTGACCACATTTAATACATTACCTGCAGTTTATTGTACACATAAACAAAAAAGAAAAAGACCAAAGAAAAGAAGGGGTGAAGTCAGATAAGACGGCTGATAGAGATTTATGGATTTATGTACTCCACATACTGTGCCGACTCTCTGTAGGGATAAAGGCAGGTTGATGATGAGTACATTGTAGATGTAAATATCTTGATTTGAACAAGGATGAAATAATATTGCGTCAGTAGTGTTCAGATTCGTACAGCAGAAGCAAAGCGCTAAGAATTATCAAGTTTTGTGGCTAATAGCATTGCTTATATCAAATAAACACTATCCGTGGGAAATAAGAAAATGTCGTGCGGTTCAAAGTTTATTATTCTTCAAGATATGTTAAACTATGATATAAATATATTTGCTAAAATATTGGTAGGAAATATTGTATCAGTGAATTGAAGATTATGGGATTATGTTTATCGAAGGTTAATGTGTCATGAATGTGTAAAAATGTCCAGCTTAAATTTATTACAACTAGTAGAATATAAAATAGTGTATAATTTACTAAATATTTAGAGGCCTGATTAGGTTGTTATAATATTTAAAAAGTCACTAAGAATTTAAAAGATTATTACAATTGGTCAAAATTATTTTGTTTATTTGCGCCATTTTTGCCATCTTATATCTAAAGTTGACAATCATGGCAACTTGAACGTTTTACATTGGAGCTCTAAATAAGGAACGTATTCTCTTGTGTCTTAAGCACTTGACTTCCAATCTTCAGGGCTTGTGTTCGAGCCCGCCCTGTACCAATGTGTTTTTTGATTTTCGATTTACATATGTATATTTATCCGACGTTCTTACGGTGAAGGAAAACATCGCGATGCAACCGGCAGCGTGGTTGACTATGGCCTAATCGCCCCTAACTTAGGGTAGGCTCCGAGCCCCTCAGTCCGGACGTATAGTGAGAGTGATGATGATTCTCTTGTGACACCACTGGCGCAATTGTTCAGTCAAGATGTACGTCTTCTTATTGCAGTCTGTTTTCCCTGTATTAATAACTGTAAAAGTTCGAATTTGTTTGCCAATGTAAGCCAAATTTAACAATAACAAAATAGATGGTTATAAACTGTATAAAAATGTGTTAAAATAGACCGAAACAAAACTCGTTTCAATAAATATTCATATAATATTAATAATTAAATTAGTTTTATTATCAGATCAGAGAAAGGTCAATATTGCTGCCACGTTTTAGTCGTATCTTTATTGCAGTAATTGTATTGTTAAATAAGATTTTCAATAACACTATCGCATTAAATCTAGGTTAATTTCTTGGAAACATGGCTCTCAAGCTTATAATATAACTAACGGTCGCCCGCGACTCCGTCCGGGCGGTATCAAAAAAAAGAAAATTAGTAGCCCATGTACTCTTCCAGACTATGTTCTATGTATGCAAAATTTCATCGAGAAACGTCCAGTCGTTCTGAAAATACCTTCAAACAAAAATCCATCCATATAAACATTCGCATCTATAATATTAGTAAGATTCGGATCGGTTTTTATAAGCTACGAGAATAGTGTTGATATTTTAATGAGACTTTACACTGACTAGATATAAATATGTATGATAACATAATTACCATCAACTGTCGAATATCGCTTAATAATATTGTCTTTAATGATATTGTTATTTATCAACTTCATTGAGTCACAATCTAAGCCGTGTGTCGCTTAGTCCCCCGGGTGTTTTTTTTAACGCCGCTTTTAAAGTCGGTGTTAGATTCTTGAGCGCCGAACGCTTTGAACTCACTCTTATTTCATTCGCCCAGTACTCAAAATGCTGCACTATAAAAAAGGTCGCGGTTTAAAACCGCTGCCGTATGAACAGATACATACCTATGTCGAAATGCATTTGTTATATTTGAATGGTTTTTTTAACGCGCGTTAAAAAAGCGCCCGTGTGAATAGAGGTATAAATGTCTACAAGAAAAAGTGACTTATAAAATAAATTAAATTAAAATAAAATTTTAACTATTTGTACTTTGTCTCAATAAGATAATGTTTCTCGTGTGTACGTAAATTGGATTGTGTTTATGTAAGTTCCATTAAGATCGTATGGAACCTAAACTAAAGTAAATCGAACGTCATTCAATTTATTCTTCCCCTGACAGTCTTCCAGCTAGATTTTTTTAAATTATTATAATAAATCCTCTTTTTTAATATTATCAAAGAGTAGTATTTATAAGTATTTATTGTCAATGAACTCTAGTGATAACATATTTCAGCCTAGTAAGTATTTTGGTCAACTTTCTCTTAAGTGTTTGACATTAATTGAATGATAACATGAAGTACTGTTATCGTTCGTTGCTCGAACTTCAAGCTTTTTGATTAAAAATATTGTTTAGTTCCCATAGCAACGGAATATTAAAGCTACTCGGATTTTTTTCACTAATTATAACATTTGAAAAAAGAACGTAACCCTGTTTGTAATGATTTTGAATGAGTATGAGAGATAGGTATCCAAAATTTTTTATCACTTACTAGTCTAACAATTTACTCTTATTATTTTTCCACTTCTAATATTATATTATCATGTGTTTCAATTTTATGACAGCTGAGAGAGATCATTAGGAGTAGACCAATATGAATGTGTGAAAGGTGTTATGTTTAAAAAGGAAGTGATGACAAAATTACGTAAGGTTAATCGACCTGGAGGACGAAAACTTATGCGCCAACCCTACATGATTGCCATAAGGATAAGGAGATGATGATAGACACATATGGAAAAATTGAACACACCGTATCTACCGTATGTATTCGATTTTTATTTAGATACGATATTGATACAATGGTTTTCATAACATAACTTATGTCCATGCCTTGTAATTTCACAGAAAAATAATCGGGAAGATTATTCAAACAATGTCGATGTCGAACTTTAGTTTATTCAACAAGCAAAAATGATTTAAACAATAGACGATCAATGTTTTAAACACATACAGGCGGTTTAAAATGCTGTTAATTTAACTTTTTATCTTTGTCTTATAAAACAGAATGAATGAGATGCCAATATGTATAAATCACAGTTAAACGAATATCTGTTGTACCATCAAAGTAAATTGTTGAAGAGAAGAGCAAAACGAGAATAAAATCAACTAAAAATTACATTACAAAAGGAAGTAGTGGCATAAAATCAAAATAATGCACTCACTGTTGCCCTCGATTTAGCCTACGCGGAATTAAAAAAAAATAATAATTGGCCTATATGTTTTTCCAGGCTAAGTTCTAGATCTGTGCCAAATTTCATCAAAATCGGTTGAGCTGTTCCGGAGATACCTTCAAACAAACATCCGTCCATCTAAACTTGGAAATGAACATTTAACTGCAGTGTCTTTAAAGTTATTCATATTCTGTTTGAGAAAACATGGATCATTATTTTATTTTCATTTGCAAGAAGCAACATTAAATTGGATTCTATCAAGGTTATGTCATTTGATATAGCCACTATACCTATATTTAGTAGCCTTCCGGTTATTAGGTAGAGCGGTCATCTGTATAATTCTAGTGTTACGTTGTCTATGATCTGTTGTTACTGCATCAGTTTGCCGTTATATAAACATTCATGGATGCCTAAACTGATGCACATCTTACTAATATTAGATAGTTTTTTATATCATAAGGTGGCAAACGAGCGAGCGGCTACCTGAAATAGCTAAAATAGCGAAGTGACCGTTGCCCATAGACATACGCAATTGCATATGCTTTGCCTACCTTTAATCGACGGAGAAGAGGATGCACAGAGAGAAAATATTTTCCCTTTCCATGCATCCTCTCGTCCGGAAAGTCCACTTCCACTTTCCATCCTTTCCTTATAAGAAAAAGGGTGGGAAGGGAAACAAGACTAAATTAGGCCTCCGGGACGCACACTTATCCACTTCACGCCTGTCTTCTGTGTGGTCGTGGTATTTCACCGGGCGAGCCGGGCCAATTCGTGCGAAGATTTTAAAGCGGGCTCTACCATAGTTGTATTGGGACTAATTTTCTTAATACTCCAGCAAACAACAAGGCAAATAGAAATTATAGACGGCGATGCGGATTTGTTCAATAAGTTGAAACAGCTGTTGGTTCAATAACTTGTTATAACAGTTCGTAGTTTCAATTGGCTCGTAACTTTATCAGTACGAGGTGGAGGCGTCCTTTGCGGCTTTTCAACTGTTGTCGTCGAAAGTTATGTTGTCTTATTAATGTCACTTGCTTTATGAACTATGCGAATTTATGTACAAGAATATAATGTACGTATTCGTGATTAAAAGCACTATTACCTGCCCAAAAAAAAAAATTTGTGCATTTGTTTCAATTGAGTAGTGACTGGTCTGGAACATTGTTTAAGTATTTCAAATGGTCATTGAAAGAATTGTTGTTATGCATTTTGTTTACAAATTTTAATAAATATTTTTAATTTACGTAAATTAAAATACGTAGTAGAGTAATTAGAAACGAATATTTTTTACAGAATAAACTTTATTTTACAAAAATAAAATAACATAGTATAAAATTCTTAAGATTAAAAAATTAATTATTTTTACTTCTTTTTTGTAGATGGCCATTTTTCGGCCATGTCTATAATTAATTTAATTTTAATTAAAACACAGGCTGCGTCCTTAAAGATCTAATTTTCTTATCAAATCATCCTATGTACTCACAATATACTCATTATAATATCTCGATACTCATTTTATAGTTATTTAACCTACACGCAATTCAAAAGCCAATCTTACAACTGTCATGCAAAACTAGTACACATTAGTTTACACATTAGTTAACAATTTCGGAGTAAATACTATTGAATTAAGATTTATTTTACTTTAAGAAATCAAATTCATTTCATAAATACAGTTGTAAAGTTTCAAAATTGGTATCTACTACAGATGAGTGTTTATAATTTCAATTTCGTTTTAGTACTATAAAAATTTAAGACATTATTAATTAATATTTCTTAATTTCAAAAAATGATGGCATTAAACAATACTTACTCCTTTCACAAGGAAAAAATAGGTCTAAAATAACATGACCTTACAAATACTCTGAAGATAGTAACAAATATTTATAAGATAAAGTTAAGTCCGGGTACCATTAAGATTTTATTTTTTCATTCGTAGGCTGCATAATATCACAGGATGTAGCTTGCATTCTTTTAAGTCTTCTATCTCTTCGGTGTTGGGTGAACAACCAACTGAAAAAAAGACATCAGTTAAAGTAAAAATTTTAAATATAAATAGTGTTCGATACCATAATTATTGTATTCAATTTAATAAAATTAAATATTAAACACCATATATAATCACATCGTAAAAAGACTTCTGTATTTTTCAACTGACAACACGTACAAAAATATATCCCCCTGTTTTTTTTTAAAGAAAACAGTTGCTTTAGTAATAAAAACTAATAACTATTAAAAAAAAACATACGTTTTATTATCTACTGTTAGAAAAAAAACCCGATTCTGTGCCGGTTTACCGGCACAACACTAGTCTTATTAAAATATCGACGCTTACAGAGTTTGACATTTAACGTGGTGACGGGAGCGTGTCATGCGCGCCATTCGCGCTAAATTATTCTAAATTAGTAATTTCAAAATAAAATACAAAAGAAGAATTTGTTCATATAAAATAGAGTGGTAAAACTCACATTAACATTGAGATCGGTGGTAGAGTCATGACAGCGCTGAATATGTAAACTGTACCCGCAAATATTGGTATCGTTTTGGCATACAGAGTGGAATACGTCGGATCGAAGACCAAAGCCGCGAGTGTCTCCACCAAACTGAATAAGGAGTTCATTTTTCCTGAAAAATTATTTTAAAAAAATGTATTTGAATATCTCTACTGTTTTGTTTTCTAGTTGACTAGTAGTCAAGAAGGCTCTTTTTTCTCTACCTTTTTCCACCACTGAATTTTGATACGAAAAAAAAATCGATTGAATTATTTCATTTCATGAGCAACATTACTAGCTTTTTATATAGTTTTTAAAGGCAACTATAAATATGTAACAAGAAATGCGAAAGTTTAGATGGATGTCTGTTAGATGATATCACCGGAACGGCTCAACGGATCTTGATGATATTTGGCACAGATGGTCTGCCTGATGGTCTGATATTTGGATTATATAGTGTGGCTAATTATTAGGTTTTTTTTTCATACTGCGAACGGAGACGCGGGATACAGTTAGTAGGTACATATAAATCGTAGTATTGAAATAAATAAATATATGGTATACTAACCAACTTCCTCGTTTAACACCAATTTTGATATCATCGATCTTAGTGACGTAAAAGTTAACGCATTCAATATCTCCACTATGGGCACTGAAATAAACAAAAAAAAATTGTTTAAGTTCACGAAAAATACAACATCCTCTACGTTTGCTATTTCCTATATGATTGATAAGTTGCTAGTTCGTTTATGAAAATATAATCAATAGACGCCTCAACTACTGAAGCGATTAGAAAAATTCTTGTACTGTTGGAAATTGGTGGCTAAAATATCCACAGGTGACATGGCTATATTTAATGCTGGATCTTTTTTTTTAATTTCATGCCCTTGATATCGCTGCCAAATACTAGTTGTTTGATAATTTATAAGCAAGAAAGTTGGAATACGAAAGACCGGAGAGGAGATGGAAAGAACCGAAGAAGAATAATTTTGCAGCGTCTATTACAACTAGTTTTATTAAGTTCATAAATTTACAAACGTGATATAAATAAATGAACATTAAAATTGGCAACATTTTTTTCCTTCACATCAAGTTGTTTGTCCGGAACAAGATAGATTAATAAGAGAAAAGTATGAGCCGTTTATAGTTATGGTTTTATTTTGATGGCAGACCGTAATTTAGTAAATCCAGTCTGGTTTTACGAGCGAGCTGAATTTACTGGATGCTTTGAGTTGTATTACACTGTAATATTCTCTCAGGCAGTAACGTTTTGCGTCTTATGTTTACCTCAAAATACTATACCTTATTATGCTAAATAAGGCCAAAAATATGATAGGAAATAATATTTTTGCGTTACTTTATTGTATTTACATACATTTAAATATTACTTCAGCAAATTAGTCTAGATATATGGTTAAAAAGAGAGTGACGATTGAAAGAAAGAATAATATAAAATTTGATGGACAAAAACCTGAAGCGCCGAATCACCAGAGCGGTTTACTCAAGGTCAGGTATGATGATGATGATTAAGACGAGTTGACGCATTAATCTCGTATTAAATTACGAAAGAAATCCGTGAAGCTAGCACGAATTGCGACAATCGCCATCGTATCATCTTCGACAAAATTTGTATTAAAATGTTCATCAATAAATTTCATACTAATTTCGCCATAATTGACAATGACGATACGAATGCAAATGTCACAAATATTCGTGTTAGGTTCACAGAATAGTTGTAGTTTCCTGTTATTTACATAACTTACCCATAAACATTTCGAAGTCAGTTCTGACGAAAGCAATAAACACAGAGCCAGCCAACTTACTAGTTATAGATATCAGACATAGCAAAGAGTCATGAAAACCCCATCGCTTACTGAAGACGGTTATTGAAAATAGTGCTCCTGCAAGAAAACGAATAAAATAAACATTGTATAATTATAAAATATTGTGGTTTGTTTTTGTTAAAAAATATCAAGTCTTTTTAAAATGTCACAATTTATAATTACATTTTTATGAAAAGTAAAAAAAATATTTTAAAACATTACTAAAAATAGTATAAGAGGTTGTTTTTGATTTATTTTCATAAAAAAAGGCCAACGAAAGCTTCGCCTAACTTTTGTACTCCGGTTTAGGGATATCTATGCATTTATGGTTTAGTAACTAACACTTATTATAAATGAAACGAAATGTATAAAATCGACTACCATTATAGTCGTATCGGTGAATGGATTGATAGCGAAGAGTTTCGACCAACATCTCAAGAAGCTCTCGCTAAACAGTTGGATTAAGGTCCCGATACAAAAGGCAGTTATCCTAGAAACCGCACGCATCGTGAGAAGGTTCCTGTCTCTGCAGCCCTGACCACTGGTTGTTTGAGTCATGGGACTCCGCAGTCGGTG
This sequence comes from Papilio xuthus, assembly GCF_000836235.2. Lineage (NCBI taxonomy): Eukaryota > Metazoa > Arthropoda > Insecta > Lepidoptera > Papilionidae > Papilio > Papilio xuthus. Next base: position 4,299,426 of record NW_013532721.1, read on the forward strand.
GTGCTCTATTTTTAATATAATATATTTTGTATTATTTTTTATTTTTTATATGAAATGTAATATATTAAAAATAAGTTAAATAAATGAATAAGTTACTAATAATAAACTATTATTTATCAGTATGTAGATGATTGGATTGAATTGAAATTCCATCATTTTAAACATACGATATTATTTTAAAAAGCGTGATGACTGATAATACATGGCTACTTATCTGTGTTCAGTCTTATCGTTCAATTAGCTGAAACATTCCACTAGAAGTACTTCTAATTACTAACTACAGTTTAGTTGAAAATCTTTAGCTACTCAGACCGCTACTTGCCCTAATATCGGATTGTTATACCTTAGGATATATGGCCGTGGCTTGTGGTTATGTTTCATATTTTACAGATAGAATGTAAGAGACGACTATATTTTTCTATAAGAATGTCTTGTTTGTTCTCGGTTATAATTAAAACGTAGAAAGTAAATTACAGATATAAGGACAATCGTGTTCAAATATTTGTATATCCTTAAATGTAAATGCGTCATTCACGCTACCATAGTCCTCTTTGATCTATTTATATATTTATCATGATTAAATATAAGTCTCTTTATACGATGAGTAAATAAGGAAAGTATATAAAGAGTTTTATGTAATTTAATTACATAACACTTACCTAGCGAATGCGTGATGATACTGTATGTTGAATAAAGACTATACTTAACAGCGTCCCATTTTAAACGATATCTCACAAACATATACGTTATAATTCTTTCACCTGAAAAAGACAATTCAATTTAAGGGCAATAATTAAAAATAAAATAATTTGTGCTGTCAAAGACCTTTTTTTTGTTTCAGAGGGGAATGCTTTAGGCATATGCCTCGGGGAAGGCACGGTAGTTATGTGGGATTCTCTCCCCGAATGGGAGCATACCCACTAAACCCCTCTGTTCCCTCATAGCCATAATGTGGGACGCCACGGGATCGTGTTAACTTACCACCGCGACGTGCTGTCAAAGACCTTACCTCCTTTCCAAACAGTCACAACATCTAAGATTTTAGGATCACTAATTTAGAGGTTGGTAAACTTTAGAGGCATAGAGCTGGTCACGTTTGTCGTATTTATGACGACATTAATGTGGAAGAAAATCTGGAGATATAGGCCACGATAAAGCATAAGACAACTTCCATGTGGTGTGACTTTGTTTAGACCGCAGAAAGTCACTGGAAGGGAAGCGTGGAGAGACGTATATTGTGGAAGTCATTGGAGAAGTCAAAGGTTAAGCAATAGATTGAAAGGCTGTTAATGATTTCTATCTATGTGCATATAATCATATTTTTATGTACATTTTCGTAGTAAACTTATTGCCTTTATGTTTGATGTTAAAGTTCCAAGATTACTGCTATACTTATGGCTGTAAATTCTCTTGGAATTTGATGTTACTTTTCACTTTTAAAGTCGCTGAATTTTGGAAATCTTTTAACACGTTCACTTACCATGATTAGGTCCATAAACAATAGCAACTGTCAATAAAGTAATGAGAATTTTCTTTCTTGTTTTACCATCTCGTTTCTTAAAAGCAACTAATACTGTTTCTTTTACTAATGTAGCAAGTTCTGATATTGTCACAGACTTCGTCTAGGAACAGCAAAATTAATTATTAGAAACGTCTCCCAAATTATCCCAAAAATAGAATTTTGCAATGCGAGGATCTATCCAAATGGATTTCTCATATTCTGATATCTTACTATTATTATAAATGCGAATGTTTAGATGGATGGATGGATGGACGAATGGGTGGATGTTTGTTAGAAGGTACCTTCAGAACGGCGGAACGGATTTCGCTGAAATTTGGCATACATATAAAACATAGTCTGGAAGAACACATAGGCTACTAATTACGTTCTTTTATCACGCACGGACGGAGTTGCAGGCGACCGCTGGTATGTTAATAAATTCAAGTTTTACACTTAAAATACTAATTTTGCAAGAATACTTTACCTCTTCGTTTTCTTCGGAACTTGGCTTAGAATTTTTCTTCAGGTAAAATAATCCATAAGATAAGGTAATTACATATATAGACGCAGCTATCGCAAAGATTCCATAATATCCAAGTACTTTGAGTAATATCCCACTAAGCGCTGTTCCTATAGGAATACCGGCTGTCATGCACAAGTTGGCAAGTCCAACTCTAAACGTTCTGGATTCTTCACTGGTGATATCACTTATATAACTAAACACGCCCAAGTATACCATCACCCATCCGCCTGTTACAGCTGGAAACAAAGCTTCGAGAAACATCGTCACTTCAACGGAAACTTGATAGAAGAAAAACGTGCTAATAATATTACTAATGCAGACGAGGAATTCTCCAAAAATCGGTAAAAGTATGCACAATTTTCGATTACCAGTTCTATCACTCCACGCACCCATAAATATTACTAATAATGTTGGTATAGCAGTCTGTATGATGCTCTTCCATGCTTCTATAGAGGATATGACTTTTTGTACTTCACCTTCATAATAAGTTAGGTTACCATTCCGTTGTAGTAATGCATCACAAATTTCATCACCAAAGTTAAGCTTGACTCGACAACTTTTATCCAGATTTAAATTTTGAACTGCAAGACGAGACAATGTTGATGGTATAATCAGTCCAGCCAGGATTGGCTCCACTGTAATATTCGATTTTATGGCACATAATTTTTCAAAAAAAGTCTTATCTTCAAATTTATTCTTAATTTCTTTCTTTTCATCAAAAGGTTGTTCTTCTGGACTAACAGAACTTTTCTCTTTAGTTCCAGACATTACTAAATACTTTGTACGGAATGAAAGCTTCAATCGTACTAATGATAATTTGTGTTTACCAGTTTCTGAGGTAGTAACTTATCGTGTTAAATATGAAGCTTGATAGAAAAACAAAACGAAATGTTATATCAAATGCCTGGTACAGGATGTATCTTTATTGAGGATTTATTTGAAATGTTTTCTATCTTGTATAAAACATCAAAGAAAAAAGCCATAATTATTATGTCATGTGTCATAAATATGTCACGGAAGACATCGTTTTTTTGGCATAAGGATAAATAAACAATAATGCCACAGATATGAAACAATCTGATCCCTATACATTTTATAATTTCAGAACAAAATAAGAACATTCCACTGCATGGATTTAACTACTTTTGTCTCCTAATAAAATATTAATCGTAAGATATACATTTTTTTGAAAACTGGTTTTTACACTACGAATTCCTAAAAAACTTTCAATTTTTGATTTTTTTTCTTAAAAGAAACATACTATAGTGCTATTATCTTTGTTAAATACACTCATAATTAACTATTTGCACTGGGTGTTGACGTTACCTCTATATCGACCATGACGTGATAAAGATTTAACAAGAGATCGTTATGAATTACAACACCTCACATAATTGCATTACTGCGATGTTTGCATTTGGATAATGGACTTCTGTCTGCTACTAAATAAATACAACAGCAAATAATATTCTTAACATCTACAAAATGTTATCGTATAAAGAAAAATATAGTTTTAGATAACGGATTCTACATTGCAGTTTTATTTTTTTAAACAACTTTATACTTATTTAGCAACATCAGCGTGTGTTAATTTTTGATTTTTAATTTGTTTCAGTAATATAAGACAGTACATCAAATCTCAACACATTTTGGGTTTGTGCTAGTTTATATCAAACTCGAGGGCGCGGGCGCAGTCGCGACATATGACGTTATATGAGAGTGTACATATCTAACTAGCGACGGAAGTCGCGAGTTACTCGCGATGTCAAGTTAAACCGATTTTGTCCGGTCGACCACACCCTTTTTATATGAACAATCACTATAGGTACTATGCTATTAAATGTAGCAGTAGGAAAGATTACATTTATTACAGTAACTTTTGTCATACACAGATGTATATTCAGGTTATGGCTTTTCTGACCTTTCAGATGAGTCTAAACTTTATTTAGCTGTATTTTTATAATCAGCATCTATTTGTGTTGTTATAATGAAACATTGACTATATTTCTATACCATCTTTTTGTTATAATTATAAATAAAGAAGATATTAAAGTAGGACAATTAGTCGTTTTCACGACAAGGTATACCGTTATTACTGCATTATTTTGGTTTCTTATAGATACGAATCGGGATACTCCTGAAACCTGTATAAGTAAGAAGATTATCATGGTCCATTGAACTCTCTAGGTTCTGCAATATATTATCTATTTCATATGCATGAAAACATAAATTACTGAAGTAAAAGAAGTGTGCGATTTTTTTTTATAAGAGAAGGGGGCAAACGAGCTGCGGGAACACCGAGGTGATCAACGACACCCATGGACATCTGCAACACCAGAGGAACCGCAGATGCGTTGCCGGCCTTTAAGGAAATGGTATGCTCGCTTCTTGAAAGTTCCTAAGTCGTATTGGTTTGGAAATACCGCCGAGGACAGACCGTTCCACAACTCGACTGTGCGAGGCAAGAAATTAAAGAAATTTTCCTCTATTAAGGAAAAGACTAGGGTAAAGAGAAGCAATTACTTTTGACAGCTAAGAAATTCTAAAATTTACGACCATTTTTCTATATACATTTTTCTATATTAATCTTTAGGATATGAAATAACAAACTGTTTCAGATTTTTTTAAGATACATATATTACATCGTTTATTCAATAAAAATTTTATTGTCCGTTAAGTCAATACTGCTGAGCAAATCATCCTTGTTCTTTTCTTGTGCATTTTTACACTCATCTTGTTCGCCAGCCATGTCTTTACATTTTTGTGGCCGTTTGTTTCTGTTGTGAATGAAAAACCATCTGGAATTAATTAAAATAAATTAAGTTACCAAAAAAGTACTATTAAAATGCGGTGCTGGAGAAGCTATCCATAATCTTCATTGTAAAACAACAAATTAGAAAGTGCTAGATAGAGTAAGAGAGAACAATATTGAAAACAATGTAAAATGGGACAGGAAAGATGCTAGGATATACGATACAACACGAAGATCTAATAACCACAATAAAGAAAGGAAAAGTAGAAAAGAAAAATGTCAAAGAACAATAAATGAGTAAAAGTCGTGTTGCAACAAGAATTCAAAAGAATGGGACAGGAAATTAGACATTGATGGAAAATGCTCCAACGACAAAGGCAACGGCATTCTTAAAATATAATGATGATCGTTATCGTACCCAAAAATCAATATAGGAGGTACAGTGAGGACTGTGCTGAGGTAGAATACGATGCCGGCGTCTATCTTCAATGTCATCATGTACAACCAGGAGTAGAATGGACCAAACATCATCGATGTTAGCACCTCCATCAGATTAAAGAATGACGTCATTTTACCTTAAAAACAACAATAATTTAAACTAAAACTGACAGAGGTCATTATAAAAGTGAATGACGTTTAGTAGTTTTGAATGGATTTATTATGAAAGACAAAAAGGTCTGACTTAATCGATAGAGTTAAATGTAGTCTTCTAAAGCTTTTAAGATTAGAGATCTGTTCTTGGTGTTTAATATTAGGATCACTGCGTATCCTTCGGCTATGTTCTGTAAGGTCATTGTATTCCACCAGTCAAGCTGGTCAACAGGCCAATTCCCGGCACATGTTATGTTGTTGGATCTAACAATCTTAATTTATAATTAACTTGTGTGTAGTTTACAAAATACTAAATGAACCAAACCCAATTCATCACTCGTAACAAGTTTCGATGATATCGATCTTAAAGCTGTAAATGATGTTGCGTTAAACATTTCCACTGCCACAGCTGAAACAAATTAAAGCCATATTTTTTGAAAACTAGCTGTCGCCTGTGAAACTGTTCGTCAAGGATAAAAAAGTAGTAGCCAATATGTTCTTCCAGACTATGTTTTAAATCTCTGCCAAATTTCAGTGATATCCATTCAGCGGTTCTGGAGATACCTTCAAACAAACAATCTATCCATCCATCCATCCAAACATTGGCATTTATAATATTAGTAAGTATAAATAAATGTGTTCTCGTGTTTAGTGAAATAAATAAAAATCACCTAAGTACATATCCAGGCTGTTTCTTGATAAACCAGTCGCCAAGCCACCGACCATTTTACTCGCATTCGAAATAAGACCTAACGTAGCATCGTCCCATTTAAACTTCCGACTGAAAAGGCTTATGGATACAAGAGCTCCTGAAAATTTCATATTTTATTATAATATAAACAACTAATACTAAAACGTATAATATTACAATTTCTGTAATCTTGCTCACAATATATGTCACATCATATTATCGTCTTGAGAATATACGTACCGAACGCATGAATGCAAATATAAAAAGTATTGTAAAAACTGTACTTGACGGCATCCCAGTTGAAACGATATCTCGTGAAAAGATATCGTATTGTATATTCTCCTGAAAAATAATTAAGATAAACATTAGAATTAAAAAAACTCACCAAATTGATGTCTTTTTATGTCATAAATCAAAAATTTTATAGAGATGGAGCAAGCTTTTTATTGCTGTGTGAGTGCGTGTGTGTGTGTGTGTGTGTGCGTGTATGAATCCGCGTGTGTGTGAGGGAGAGAGAGAGAGTTGTGCTAAGCACAGTTATCAAGCCAAGATATGGATCTTGGCTTATGGATTGGATATTGGATTTTGGATATGGATTATCATTCAAATGAAGTATTCATACCATAAGCTGGTCCATAGATAAATGCTATTGACGCAAGGATGAGAATTGATTTTGTTCTTCTTTTGTTTGGACCCTTTTTGAAAGCAACCGTCAGCGTATCCTTTACGTGCTGGATGTCGAAAAATGATTTAAGAAATGTTCCAACGCTCGAAGGTGTATCCTGTAAGTGTTTTTTATTGCATTTCTGTGAATAATCTTTTTTAATCTATAAATATGGTTTCTAAAGAATCCTAAGAAGTCTTCTACTAAGTTTTACAATATCCAAAGTTTGTCGATTTAAACGACTGTAGCTTACTTTTAGTACACAATAGCACTAAAAAGGGCTAGTAAGTTAAAGTGACTCAATAATTAAGAGAAATTAACATTTTTTATTCTCTTTGTATTTTCTTGTATAATCTTCATAACAAACAAACGCTTTTGTATATTTAGTTCTAATACTCCAAGGCTCAATATATTAATAAAATTACCTTAGCGTTCTTTTCTAGCATTGGTCGTTCAGGATCCTTAATATAAAATATGCCGTGTAATATACTACAAACGTATAGAAAGGAACTCAATGAAAATACTCCATAATATCCAATAAACTTTAACAGTATTCCACTAAGAGCTGTTCCTATTGGTCCACCGGCAGTTAGACATAAATTAGCAATGCCCACTCTAAACGTTCTTGTCTCTTCAGAAGATATATCACTGATGTAACTAAATGCACCCATATACGTTGTTATCCATCCTCCAGTGATAGCTGGTAAGAAAGCTTCAAAAAACATCGTTACTTGAACTGGCAACTCATAAAAGAAATACGCATTCAATATATTACTCAAACAAGCTAATAGGTCTCCAAGTATGGGAAGTAAAATGCAGATTTTTCGTTTGCCAGTTCTATCACTCCATGCGCCTATAAATAAAATAAGAAAACAAGGCAATGCGGATAAAATAATATTCTTCCATGTCTCCATTGAAGCGATTAGCTGTTGTACTTCTAATTCTTCTCTTTGATATTGGTTTCCTTCTTTTGCGATTAATGCGTCGCAAACAACATCGCCGTATTGTAAATTCACTCGACATGCTTTGTCTAGATTCAAATTTTGTGTTGCAAGTCTGGACAAAACTCCTGGTATCACGTACCCAGCCAAAACTGGTTCTAAAGTTATGTTATCCTTAATATACTTTATTTTCTCTTTTAAACTTTTCTTCTTTACAGTATCCTCTTTCAGTGGCTGTTCCTCGCGTGTTACCATTTTGCATTTGTACTCAGAACTGAATTTTCTCTTACGAAACTACTTCTTTACGACGTTCAAATATTAGTTTATGATAGGTAAGTTTAAATATAGAAAATTATCTGTAATATTATAAATTAAATGGCAAATATTGTGTTTCATTTATTTTGCAACATAAATCATAGCAGAGATTAAGTCGTTCAATAATTGAGATAGCGATACTATATTACACACGTTAAATGACACAAAATTCCAATAATAAGATGTTAGAACGAACTAGAAAAAGGAAATTAAAAAAAACAAATGAACGTTCGAATCGTCAACGACCGAGCTCTTACTGATCGGCTCGACACTCTGGCGCTGCGGAGGGACGTTAGTTCCCTCTGCATTTTCTACCGCATATACCACGGGGAGTGCTCTGAAGAATTGTTTGGAACGATTCCTGCCGCCGAGTTCCGTCATCGGACGACACGACAGACCGCCAGGTTCCATCCACACCACCTGGATGGCTGGCATTCCACAACGGTGCGATTCTCGCGCAACTTCTTGCCTCGCACAGCCGCGTTGTGGAACGATCTGTCCTCGGCGGTATTTCCAAACCAATACGACTTAGGGTCCTTCAAGAAGCGAGCCTATCACCACCTCAAAGGCCGGCAACGCATCTGCGGTTCCTCTGGTATTGCTGATGTCCATGGGCGTCGTTGAACACTTCGGTGTTCCCGCTGCTCGTTTGCCCCCTTCTGTTATAAAAAAAAAAAAAAAAAAAACGTAGTAAATTATTTCCATGACTTTTTTACAGCACTTTAAGATTTCAAGAACTGTAGATCACATTTCAATTAAAAATGTGAAATGAAATCCAGGCCTGTGAGTTAGAATGGTTTTGTCTATTAATTACTGTTTCTGATGGTCATGATTAATCATAATCGTCAACGGAAATTTTTATATATCTAGAAAACATGTTAGTCAGAATTCTGTATTATTTTCAAATACTACGGAATACGCGTAAAATGCTTTATTATACCTTTTAAAAACATCTTAGCAAATCAAGTTGCCGTCGGGTCTACATTTCCATTGTTTTCTAACAATAATTTTCTGCCAAGATATTTTTAGAAGAGAAAATTCCCGTCATTTAAATGAAAAAATAACTACGCATTTTCCTGTGACCAAATATAATTGCTTCTACTCCGTCTTAGATATACTTTAGGAGTTTATAATGTTATTAGTATTTTTCATTCATTCTTTTAATAGGACAGTCATTAATTTAACAAGAAATAAATAATTTCATACAAATTTTAATAATACACCACTAGATTTTGTAAGGAGTCAATCGGCTCAATGAAAAAAATCCAATGTATTTTTTCAATGCAGTGTTAAAATATTTAGTGTGTTTTTTCATACGTAATACTTAGTATATCTTAAGCTAAAGTTGATTGTATGTCATTTCGCACATTAAATAAAATGGTAGAGATTTAACGCTTGCCTGGATATAACAGACATCGCCCTCTAGTGGTAAGCAACGGTCATAAACGTTTACTTTCCTAAACACTGCGCTGGAAGAAATAGAGTCATAAGAGCCGTATCAAGTGAGATCAACTCAAAAGATTAACGGCCTAACCCAATATATGATCTCGAACTATCTGAGTTTGTCTGATAAGATTTCATAATAATGTTTTTAATTCAGCAACATTACCCGACCTAACGGCCGTATTATAAAAATACTCGTAATATTCAGATCGATCTTGAAGATTATAGATTTGGATCTTTGATCTTGTCTTTAGTTACTTAAAATTTCTAGATAATTAAATTCGCCAACACGATGTTGTGAAGTCGGCTTTACTATGTCCCGAGCGTATCTGTCAACGTACCGCTCGTCATTCGGATATCCGTCGGAATAATGCGCCGTAATTCCGTCGTAATACCTGTAATTCCGCGCTCGTAATATTCCCGAGTTCTCGTGTGAATGGTGAAGATTTCACCGTTGTACTCCACTGACGTGACAATTGTAACCATATATTGGCATCTCTTTCATTCTCTATGACAAAACTGAGACAACATATATTGATATAAGTAACACAGTGGAATCCTACGGTTACACACGCTATCTGAAATGGGTGTTACTTTAATTGCTCAAGATAATCTTGTTGTGCTTGAGTTTTGAGTGCCTTTTGAATAATACGTAAAATTCTTATGGACAACTTTATATTCAAAGTTTGTGATGTGAGAAATGTTTTAACTTTTTAAGTGTATGCTGATAGACTGTACGTCTATGGATCAGTGGTTAAGCACTTGACTTGTAATCTACAGGTCCTGGATTCGAATCCCACCATGTACCTATGTACATTTATCTGTCCTTCTTACGGCGAAGGGAAACATCGTTATGCAATCTGCACATATTTAAGAAGAAATACAAAGATATGTGTGAATTCAACCAACCCGCACTGGGCCAGCGTGGTTGAATATAGTTTAGTCATAATTAGAGTGGACGTTGGAACATAAGAACTTCACGTACTCGTAAAGGAATAAAAAAGTTGATGTTTTTTTAAAAGCACTTTTCTAATTGACTTCTGTTCTGAATGTCTTTATTTGTTTTTCTTACCAATTATCTTACTAATATTATACATGCAAATGTTTAGATGGATGGATGTTTGTTAGAAGGTATCTCCAGAACCCAAGTATCCAAGAGATAGCAAAAGAAATAGAGGTAGACAAAACAAAAGATGGGAAGATGATTTTAAGAAAATAGCTGGACCGTTATGGATCCGCTTAGCAAGAGATAGGAATACTTGGAAATCTTTAGAGGAGGCCTTTGTCAATTGACAAGCTTTTCAATACAAACAAGTTGCCGATCATTTAAATACTAGTAGAATTGTTTAAATTAATTTAGTTTTTTAGTTAATAGGCATGTATAACTATCATAAATTGTAAAAATTGTAAAGCAATAAAGGCTATTTTATTTTATTTATTATCTCCAGAACGGCACAACGGATCTCGATGAAATTTGGCATGAATGTAGAACATAGTCTGGAAGAACGCACAGGCTACTAATTTTTTTTTTAATTCCATGCGGACGGAGTGACGGGTGACAGCTTGTTGCTTGTTGTTTTGGTTACTTCAACAATGTTTGTAGATTAAAAAACAGTTTTGTTTTGATCATTTATTATAATATAACAGAGTTCTTTAAATGAATTAATTGAGCAAATAAACGCGGAGCACATAATCTCATCGTATAAAATTTATACAAAGAATAAATAAAAAAGATAAAGCTATCAGCTTTTAGTACAACTTATTTTTTTTCTTCCAACCAGTGACATCAAGTAACGATGTTTTTAAAATATCACATTTTCACAAATTTTGTAAAAACAGGATTTAATTGATTACAGATTTAAAATGACTTTGTATAAAACGAAATAAGTAATAGACATTTTTCTAATATTTCTTATATATTGTCTACGTTTTATATGTATGTATTATTTAATTACAATTAATTAATAAAATTAATTAAAGGTTTTGGCGACAAAAAATTAGTTTTGATTTAATAGAAGTAAACATCAATAAGTCAGTCTCAGTTTATTTACAAACAGAAAATATTTTAATTTAGTACCTTTTCCTTCTGTGACATTTTTTGAAATAAATATATTTTTTAGAAGATAACGAACATTATATGCAGTACCTATGTTACATATTTTCTACACAATAAATTGGCATTTCAACTGTCGCCAACTTTCTTTTACCTTAATGCTTGTAGCACACAGATGGCAAAGCGAATAAGAAACAAAGTAAAGCGAATGTTCACATTAAACTGACATGTATTTGGTTCGTTCAGCGACAGATATAGATTCCGTATTACGATTTAATTCGCTTAAGATTCGTTTTGCATCTGTGTGCTACAAGTATTATTGACTTATTTTAAGACAGCTATACGAATAAGGTCTCGTCTCATCATAGTTTTTAAACTACGTATTTTTGTACAAAACAGATACTGTTTTTATACAAATTTATTTTATTTAAATTTAGATTTATGTCTTCAAAACATGTCAGTATGTTCTTGCTTGTCAGGCGTGTTCAAAACTAAAATATAGAATTTTACATAAATATATAAAATGTTACTTCATATTTAATGATGCACGCAAAGGATTTTAAACATAATTTATTTTAAAAAAGCGCCTACTAGTATTGCAGAGCAGTTTTGCACAGAAGTAACTTTATACGTAAAAGTTATTTTTAGATTAAATACAATAATATTCAATTCCTTTTTGCTGTCTTCAAAACTGTGGAGCTACTTGATTTTGTTATTATAAATAATATTACCTTAGATACAAAGATAACAAAAAAGCCAAATAATTAAGCTTTTGCAGGACCAAGTTCTTGCGTTAATTTTATTTTATAGTCAATTTTATGAATTACTATTGATCTTTTATCTTTATTTTTGGCAAAAATATATTTGCACTTTTCATACAATGAAAATAAGTGAATTTTCTACTTCACAGGTACGTAAGAGCACGATTTTTTTTATATTTATAAAATGAAGTAAATTTTACATCTAATATTGATTTAAATGAATATCATATTTATTTGAATAAAATATCTTAAATTAATTCAGTAAATTAATTCTTCTTTAAAATAAAAAAATCGTTTTATATAATTTGGTTAAAAAAATTACTAATAAATATATAGGTTAGATTAATCTAGATATAATTTATATTTTAATTTATTTGGCTATGTTTTCTCTACAAATAATTCATCTACACATCACACGTTATGACAAAGACATTGATTAATTTACATTTACATTTATTATATACAAAGTATATAAACGCAGAAATTCCTTATGTAACTAACGTTATAGTACTGGAAGTACATTTAATAACAAATATATTTGGTTTATTTATTTACTACGAACAGAATTAAATATAAACCGATTTTAACATGTTTCTTTTAATCATCAAGAGAAACAATTCTACAAAGTTCCAATATTACATTTTTTTTTCTTTTTTTCACAAAAGTCAAAAGCAAAATATTTATCAAATCTGGTACAAGAATTTTGATATAGCCAGTACCTTATTTATTCATCGGTCAATCAGATATAATCTGTGATTTCAATTCTTTTTTACTATAAACATTTATTTTTTTTATTTTATGCATCATAAAATAACACTTTTACATATTTTATGAATTTAAAAATGTAAAACAAAAACTTGTAAAAATTTAAAACGTACAAAAAGACTAACTAATGTGTGGTTAATTTAATCCCTTACAATTACATCTAATTCATTGTTTTATTCAGTACAGTTTAAGAATGAAATAACATCGCTTTAATGGCTTAAGTTACGAAGTTAAGTGAGTGCGGTTCAGACTCTTTAAACTTTGACTACGAACAGAATATTTGATGATACTAAGTAAACAGTATAAGGTTTGCGAGTGGTAATAAAATCAGTAAACAATAACAACATAAAAGTTAATTTTAATGCTTTTAAAATAAAAAACAAGTATTTTCCATCAATTTCATAAACTTTAATTTTAACCAGGATAAATTATTAAATAATCAGGTCAATAACAATGATATAATTTGGGCGTACACACTATTTTAACTTTAAAATGTACAAGTAAAGAAACAAGTCCATCATCCACACCGCCTGCAGCGCATCAAAACAAAACTAATTTGTTTAATCTTTTTTTTTTTTTATATCATAAGGTGGCAAACGAGCGAGCGGCCACCTGAAATCGCTGAAGTAGCGAAGTGACCGTTGCCCATAAACATACGCAATGCATATGCGTTGCCTACCTTTAATCGACGGAGGAGAGGATGCACAGAAAGAAAATATTTTCCATTTCCATGCATCCTCTCATCCGGAAAGTCCACTTCAACTTCCCATCCTTTCCTTAAAAGAAAAGGGTGGGAAGGGAAAGAGCACTAAATTAGGCCTCCGGGACGCACACTCATCAGACGAAACGCGGGATTGCTTCCACTTCACGCCTGTCTTCTGTGTGGTGGTGGTATTTCACCGGGATAACCTGGCCAATTCGTGCGAAGATGTTAAAGCGGGTTCTACCACTCTTGAACCAATCTGTGCGTGCGGTGCTTTTTGCGCGGGCCAATGGACGCGTGTCTTAATAGCAATTCGTCCAATGACAGGACAGAAATCACCATTCATTAGAAATCGTGTTATTAAATAAATGTATTGAGTATAAACGCTTAGAATATACTATTTTCTTAAAAGAGATATAACCGTCTATCAAGTTCTTTTGAAGAACCTGCACCGCACTCAGTTATAAATATATAAATATAAATAAATATATAATTACCACTAACACCTACATACGGTAAGTAGGTGAGCACAACTCGTCTATTAAAATATTTGCTATTTACAAATGACAGGTGATAAAGGACAGCTTACACGCCCCACGCCGGCCATCATCGTAGGATGTGCCTGTAAAAAAAAACAAACTATTTGTAAAATAAAAATATAAATAACCTGACTAACTGTACGTTATACGACCGAGGGGAAAAATGCAAGTCATAATAACTATTAAAAATCGGTTCATTCGTTCATTTTACAGGCGACGGCATGGACATCTGGAATTGCAGATGCGTTGCCTACCTATATAATAGAGGAGAGGACGCACATAAATAGGTCATTTCCCCTTCCTTTGCGTTCCCACTTCTGCCAATTCCACCTCCCCGTGTAGTAAGGTTGAAGAGGAGAAAGATCGGCAATAGCTGACACGGAGCCAAAGTGCAGACACGTATTGTCAATGGCAAAGTCTCATTTTGCGTCGCTCCTAGTATTTTATATATTTAGTTATATACTATATTTAGTTGATATGTAAGGTAAGAATAATAAAAGACATTAATCATGCTCACCTTAATATTTGCGAGAAAGTAATTGTCGAACATAGTGCTGTCAGAAATAAAGACGCCACGGACCCTGTCAACAATAAGAAAAAATAAATTAATAAGATAACTGCACTTTGCTTAAGTGTCGATCAAAAATCATGAAGAAACTCGATTATGTAATTTAAAGGTTTGTATTTGATTCTATTTAAATCAACTCGAGTAACATCTAAAATGTCTTTCGGTAATTTACGAGTAATTCAAATTTGGAACAACTATAAATTTTAAAACTTTTATTACTCAATAAAATTCACCGGTGGTAGAAGTCAGAAAACTTTGAGGTGTCGTAATTCTTATCGGGTAAAGGTGAAACATAAAGTTTCGATTTTGCCATTAGGCATATTGATAAGAAACACATCATTACTTTTAGACATTATTAGTTAGAATCCTTTGGCGCGAATGACGTGCTTTTGTTACAAAGACAGTGTCAGTATGAATAGTGAGGGGACATAAACGTCGACATTTTAATAAGGCTTGTATTGAGTTGACACTGGCTCATTTTCGGATTTTCTTCCTAACAATACTTGTACTTAAACATCGATAGCTTACTTGGTAACGTCATTCACCCATCGGTTTTAGACCAAAAAGGATTAATCAATTTTAACAAATGTTAATTTAAAGTTAAGGCTGAAAACTGTCCAATCTTACTATTATTATAAATGCGAATGTCTAGGTGAATGGATGGATGTTTGAAGGTTTCTTGCGAACGGCAGTATAGATCTCGATGAAATTTGGTACAAATAGAACATAGCCTAGAAGAACACACAGGCTACAAATTAAGTTTCTTTTAATTCCATGCAGTCGTATCGCATCGCGGGATACAGTTAGTCACTACGTTTAGAGCAGCATAGCTTTCATTTAACGATAAAATATCATTGACTCGATAATAACTCCCCGAGCTACTTCAACAAACAGCAAATGTTGTTTGATAAAAGTAAATACAAGAATGGAATACCCAATAAATACTGCTTTATCCGTTATCTGTATCTTATCCGTTGAACAAGCAGACTGAACAAACAGACGCGATCGCGGTTGCGAGCCACCTACTGGAGGCCAACGAATGATACAACGTATAAATACTTTCAGATTGTACACAATTTATTGTATTAAACAAAGTGCTCAATTTAGCTATTTTGGTATAATCAAATTGATTTATATTTATCTAAATACTTAAACAGGTCATAAATAGGGCATCGATTTTAAGAAGGAAATTTGCAAGAAGCAAATTCGGGAGGATATTAAATTATTCAAACTTTCGTGAGACATTATACTAAACTGATATAAAAACGGCTAAACACTCGCTAAATAATACCAGTACCACATCCTGATGAAGGGCTCCCGATGGGCTCGAAACTAGTCGGTGCCACCACCGGACGAATATACGTGAATGTTTAGCCTTTTTTATATCAGTTCGGGAGGATATATTGGAGACTGTGACAATAATTAAAGAAATCCATAATAAAATATGGAGGATAAAGATCTATAGAGGTAGAGATAATGCTTGAAACACTCCTTAAAAAAGAGTACCTTGATCTCTTAAATCTTTCTTTCGTATTCGTTACAGTTAAATTATTGGAAACATTGGGCCGATTTTTTTTTTCAAAACAGACAGTGTATGTAATTCATTATAAAGTAAAATTTCATTTTAATGTAATTTCAAAAATATCATCAATATTTTTAGTTAATAGTTTTTCATATTTTGACAAATATTCTACTGATGGAGAGCGTCAATGGATATACAAAGCACGAAGTGCCTACGATAATGTTGACAGAAGCAGATGCATTCACTTGTCTACAGTATCTACTCAACTGATCGATATTTCGTGCAAAATTTGGATACAATATGAGCCACTGCCTTTGACTAAACGTTTCCAATACATTGAGTGGTCACCATACATACTTTGCACGTCTATTTGAAACTCGGTGGCAATTAGTAAGTTGTTGCAGTACAAATAATACAGAATAATTGGCACAATTAATTTGTAAGTTCTTGCACTTTTCATAAAAATTGTAATTCACGACGAGTACAAAATGTTTGACGACTTAAATAAGCTTAATGCAGGTATTAAATGGTATAAAAAGAGACCGAACGTAAAGACAAGAGAATCGTAAAAAGGGAATAGAGACGCAAAAATGATTTGTGTCTGACCGCTTCCATTGCTTTCTTTTGCTTTATTCCGAGCTATGCGCATTTTTTTTTGTTTGAATATGAGAAAATAATTTTGTCCGCACCAGTTTCCAGTGCCGCTATAAATTAAGCTGGGACAATACACGCTGGATAAATCGTTGTCACGTAAGAATGTCGCATTAGGTGCGGCGGGGAGAGGTGAGTTACCCCTCCCGCCTTCCCTCGAGACCCGGTGAGATTCCCGTCGGTATGTGGTCGGTGGCGGGGTACGGGGTGAGCAGTGGGGGGCCAGATTGAGGTGGGAAGTAATAACAGAGGCATGCCGCAGTTAGCCCACTACGTTGTTATTGCATTGTATTATTTACGTGCGTCGCTTCTGCTGAAGGCGACAATTGCCGCTCCTCCGGAACGTTTCCGTGATTTAGATTTATTGCTCTTTAGTTTGTTAAACTTCGCTCCCCCAAGCATTGTACGATGGTTTAGTACCTATATTTTATGGAGGTGAAACATTGCGTTTTGAAATGTAGAATGAACATTAACTTTTGTTATATCGACTTGGAATATCTTTCTATACACGAAGTCGGTCAATCGTGAGTAACATAGACAAGATAACAGAAGAGTTTTGATCTTCTAAACATAGACAAAATAAGATCTTAAAGTACGTCAATTTTATTTGTAAATTCTAGCAAATAATGAACAAAGTTTTTATTTATTTTCTTTTAATTATGAGCATTCATAAAGAGTAAGTTTAATCAATATCCTTTTATAGGAGTTAAATAAACACTACCATTATTGTTAGTATTCTGGTCTTCAAATGTATTTAGTAATAAATTGTTTTATCTTTATTCAAACAAAGGGATATGAACGCAACAATACAATGCGCATAGTCATGGAAATCTACGCTCCCTTATCAAAATGTCGTTAATTCTCCTTTGACTACACGATTCTTAGAATCAATATAATGTACAGAAATATCTATTACTATGCGTTTTCTTTCTTCTAAGGTTAAATTATATTGACGTACAAAAATTCATCTAACTTGGACTAGAAGTAAACCAGTAAATATAAGCGAATAAATTTGGAAATAGTAATTTGTCTTCATCGTAAACGTTTTCTTAAAATACCTATAGTAACAAAATAATCTTTACTAATATTATAAATGCGAATGTATAGATGGATGTTTGTTTGAAAGTATCTCGCGAACAACTGTATAGATCTCGCTGAAATTTGGCCTTGATGTAGAATGTAGTCTGCAAAAACATGTAGGCTAATAATTTAGTATTTTTTTTTAATACCGCGTGGATAGAGTCGCGGGTGACACCTAGTAGTAACGTAAAGCTCCTCTAACAAAAATAGGTCGTGCCAACGTTAATGTGAATCTCACTCAGGTACTTTAGTATAATTATTATCCGTGCCGGCTCGTTCATAATTCTGTCGGATTTACACCCTCGTTATGTGAGTTCCGACGAAAATTAGTCTACACGGCTTTCTTGGGTTATTTACATCAATGTCGCTTTCGTTTATTGTCTCGCTTGTGCCTTTTTTATGGAAACATCTTTATCAGAAATTTTATAATTGGTAAAACGTTGTCAGCAACATTTCAAGGACGCGTCATGGTACGCACGTTTCGTTACACGAGAGAGATGAAACATATATTTACAATGAGAAAGAAAGAGATAAAACAGGTTCAACGCTTTTGTTGTCATAGATGTTGATGAATTAATATATACTTAAAACAATGAGATGACATCTTTGACATTTTATTTTGTAAGTAATGTTAGCAAGACAATCCGACACTATGCCGGTGTACTGGCGCAACACTAGCCTTACTAAAATGTCTTCGTTTATGACGACGCCTCACTAATCATTCTGACACTTGATTTCGTAATGAAAGCGCGCCATTCGCGCCAGAGGATTCTAACTAATAATGTCTAAAATAAGACTTATTTGTGTAACTTAAGACAGCTAGTTTTTGATGAATAAATGAGTAAGGAGAGCAATTCAGTTAATGCAAGTCCATAAATTTGCTACAAACAGCTTACTGCATGTTGCTGTTCCAAGAAAGCCATTAGTATAATTTATACCAAAATTCCAAGCAGCCGGCTTCTAGCATAAGAAGTGTCGCGGCGGTAGTTAAATTAATTTGTACGTGATGATTTATCAGAGTCACTAAATCTGCTAAAGAATATTCCAATTCAAGAAAAGATATTTCGACTCGGAGAATTGTAAATAGAAATAATAATAAAGTTTTCTCTCTATTTTACTGTAAAAAAATACATATTTTTATCCATAAATATGCGATACGACGTTAACTTCGTTAGGCATCTATTCTTATACTAGCTGTCGGCCGCGACTCCGTCCGTGCGGAAATAAAAAAATAATATATACTCCTATGTGTTCTTCCACACTATATACTACAGGTGTGTCAAAATTTATCACGATCCGTTGATCCAGAGATACAATCTATCCATCTACAATTTCGCATTTATAATATTAGTAAGAAGAATTCCAAGATTGAAATTAATATATGCAAGCACTCAAATAAATGAAAAATTCTTACGAAATTGTATGTAGAAAAAACACTTGGCTTACAAAGGGGAACAAAAAACTTAACCAAGGGGAGACACAAAAAGGAAACTGTTTCGTCTAATGGAGTAAAGTTCAGGAAACAATTTGGCTAAACATTCGCTAATGGAAATGGAAGGAAGCCAGCCCAATGACGAAGTGTAGTGAATGTTGATTCCCTTGTTTTTCCTACCAATGCCACATTTATTGCCAACTTGCGGAATATATGGACCTTTTTTTAAGTTATAACTTCTTTACCATATTTTTAAACTTTCTAGTATTACGTCTTGAATGGTAACTACTCACTGTGTTGGATAAAAAAGTGTTACTGTTACTATTGAGATTGTGTTGTAATATTGAATGGATTAATTTTTTTTTATATAACAATGAATTTTATTTATTGTCTGTGGCATCTGTCAAGATTCTCATTCTCTTTGATTCTCGTCATTTATTTGCAAATAATATATCAATGCTATTATTTACTTACTTAAAAAAAAAACCTAACAAAAAGACGTATCAAAAATATATTGTGTTCGAACATAAAGAAATTTGACTCTGAATTATCGTATCATTTTACTAAGAATATAAATTTATATGTAGGTAAATTAGCTAATATTAGCTTTTATTATGCGCTTATTTATAAAAACTTATTTTATAATAAATGTATGTAACTATATTAAACCACTGAACCAACATTGCACTGAGAATATGTTACATAAAAGCTCTAGCTTCATCTCATGTTAACAAACCCCAAGCTCGATAATGTACTTTAAAGATTTTAAACAAACATCGCTTTAATAAACCACACGAGCGACTGAGTAGGATAGTTAGTAAAGTTTTTTAACTACATCGTAACATCTCAACTAGAATATTTATAAAACTATTTAATTTTGCACCCTTCAAATTAAAACCAGAATCGAACATATTCTACATACAGCATGTTCACGTTCTGTATTGTGTTATACAGGTCGTTCAACAATTCAACAACCACTAGTAATAAAACATAATGATGTCACTGTTCCCTTAAAAAATCATCATTAGCTCACTATATATCCCCACAGAGGGGCTCGGAACCTACCCTAAGTTAGGGGTGAGTAGGCCATAAAAAAATCAGAAGGATGAATATATTTTTTTTTTATTAAAGCGCAATAGAAACCTAGCGTAATATGGATCCATTATAACAATTAAGGTACGATAACACTGTATGTATTAAGTGTGCGTACATAAGATTAAACACGTTCTGCAAAATTAATTCAAGTGTTCCGCAAAGTTATGTTAAAACATGATTAACTATTGTATTACTTCCCGACGAGGGGGGCTTGCGAACTAACTTAGTAGTTATTTTAAGATTAATTAGAAAGCCAGAGAGAAATACTTATACGGTTATTGCATAAACATTACATTTGAAGAGATCATGGAGGAATGTCGGCTGGTTCTGAAACAAATCTGCGTGAAGGAGGAGATATTAATCTTTATTTGTAGTTATAAAAAGCGATATTTATTAGTAGTAGTAGCAAATATCTAAAATAACATGCTGGAAAGAATACTAAATGAAACGTCACATTTTCAAACAGTTCAATCGTTTACTACAGGAGGAAAAAAAAATACACACGAAGAAATACGGACCAGGGTCAGGTGAAAGTAAAGTTATAAATAATAAAATGTCACCGTAACAAACACATATTGATTGTAGTGTTGTGTAAATATTGAAGGCAAACATTTAATGAAGGTCGTTAGCTTCAAAGGTCCGTAACAATTTTCATCGGTCAACTGGCCGTGGCCCGCGGCTGTATATTTCATTATCGAACTCCGTCAGGGTCGTGCGCCGTCCGTTGTAATATTTTAAAGCCCCTCATACACAAGGCAACGTAAAACGTCGAAACTAATATTATATGGTAGCATTGCGAGAATCATGTTGCGTGACACACAACGTTGAGTCGTCGACGTGAATCACACGGTTAGTAAGTCATAGCGGCTTCATGTCAACTGCATAGATTAGCTTTGACCATCTTAAAAATTGCATGAACTGTTCTTACGATGATATCGACAAACATATTACGAGCTGTCTTTGGGGATGACAGTGAAATCGGCGATGCGCGCTAGTACATTGTATTGCGTAAGTCTTGGCGATTAAAATCGCCGGCCGAAAGTTTCCTTGTGTACAAAGGGCCTAATAAACGACATATTGCCAGCAATTCACATATCAAATATACTTTTTATTGATATTTAACGTACAAATCGAATGCTATTTTTTATCAAAATTGCTTTGTTAATCTTCTGAATTGTACCGTCAATACATAATTCCTGACATAATTTTTATAAGCAAACTACTTTGTCATAAACCAAAAAGTGCTTAATTATCGAAGTACAAAAAACTCACCCTGATGGAGGACCCGCGATGGGTTTAAAACTAGTCGGTGCCGCCATCGGAGTGAACGTGAGTGTTTTAGCCGTTTTTATATAAGTTTAATCAAAATCCTATCGCAAGTGTAAAGACGATAAACTACAGTTATAATCAAAACAAATTAAAACAGTTAATTGACATCTTTAATAATTTACAGCCAATCTATTATTATGGAAATCATAATTCATATGAAAGGAAGGGAACAGAGTCGATTGGAAGATTATTAAAATGTAAAATAGGCAAGAAGTTTATTTAATTCCAACGTCCCTGCTTAAGTCACGACTAAGCTGTATTATTATTTGCTTTTAATATAATTAACACGCTTTGCCTAAGCTTTGAGGTTTAGCTTTAGATTTTTTAATTAACTTGTTTAAAAACAATATTTTATACTTGTGGAAACACAGTGTTGTGATTTTGGTAAAACAAAATAATTGGACTTGTGAAATTCCAAATCACATTGTTACAATTTTTTTTGCCATGAGTTTCATTGGTAAGTATTTGATGTCTTCCAATGCTGTCACCTACGACTATATCCGAGAGGAATTTAAAAAAATAATAATTAGTACCTGTGCGATCTGTCAGACTATGTTCTACATCTATGCTAAATATCAGCGAGATCCATGAAGCCGTTATGGAGATATATTGTAACTAACATCCATCCAAATATGCGCAATTGTAATAAGCCCGCTTAGCCATCTTCGCACGAATCGGCACGGCTCGCCCGGTGAAATACCACGACCACACAGAAGACAGGCGTGAAGTGGAAGTAATTCTGCGTTTCGTCTGATGAGTGTGCGTCCCGGAGGCCTAATTTAGTCCTCTTTCCCTTCCCACCCTTTTTCTCATAAGGAAAGGATGGGAAGTGGAAGTGGACTCTCCGGATGAGAGGATGCATGGTAATGGAAGCTCTTTTCTTTCCGTGCATCCTCTCCTCCGTCGATTAAAGGTAGGCAACGCATATGCAATTGCGTATGTCTATGGGCAACGGTCACTTCGCTATTTTAGCGACTTCAGGTGGCCGCTCGCTCGTTTGCCACCTTATGATATAAAAAAAAATTATAATATTAGTAAGATTTGATTCAAAGATTGATTTTTAAATATACATTTCAAGTGCTCGCTAAAAATTTACATAAATTTTGTAAAACGTGTATAGCAAGAAGTACATGCTATTCCTTTTTACATTTTCCGTAAAAAACCATAACAAAAAATGTGATTTATTTTAAAATGTGCAGATAAAGCAATTATCGAATGTTCGCAGTAATTTAGTGTGGCCGTCGCAACCACTAGAATATCTTACTCCGGTTGGATTTTTTTTTAATTTTCTCTTTCCCAACCATTAAATGAATTCTCAGTTTAAAAAAAAAACGTTTTTAGTACTTTGTTACATGTATTTTTAAATTACTATTGGATATTTAATCAATTAAAAACATTTGGTTAAGATTCTTTCTTGAATTATTTTCACAAAGAATGTACGAATAAAATTTGATAGAAATTTATAAATTTTCTAGCTTTAATTTGCAATACTATCATAATAGTAATGGTATTTTAATAGAAAAATATTTGATACAAGGCGGAGATCGAACTCTGTATTTAACAAATACCAGCCACTGCACCCACTGCGCCATTGATTGCTCTTAAAGACTAAAAAACTTAAAATGTCTATGTTTTAAAACTGTTGAGTATCGTTTATTCCTTCCATTAGTAAAGCTTTGCAAAAGTGCTCTTTCAACGTGTTCCATTACGCGAATCCGCTTTCTTTTTGTCCCTTCCTAGCCGATTGTTTTTGTTGCTCACTTGTGATGCTAAGTGTTTTTATATCACGTAAACACATGCCCGGTTTTCTACTAAGCATTATTAATTGTTAATGTTCTGAATAGTATATTTCTTCGTTCTGTAATTCATCTTAAATACGAGGTTATTTTTTTTTGTTATTAAAACATTTGTAACAAATTGCATTGTAATTACATAAAAATGTTTGTTTGTCTGTCTCTATGTGGTAATCTAATCTAGCTAATCAAAACGGCTGGAGCTCAATTTTATATGTTATATAAAATCTGTTGCTCTCCGTCGTGTTCTGTCTAAACGGACCCTTAGCAAACAGTCAAGAAAAATCTTGTAAGACTTCTAATAAAGTTTAATTTCATAAGTAGTTCATAATATAAATATAAATTGACTTCAACAAATCCGAGCGGGATTTTAAATTCTGTGTACGAAGCTCTGAATTAATGGAGTTGCGGTAAAGTTTGTTCTTACCAATTGCTTTCATATTGTATTAAGTCACGTATTTTATTACAATTTTTAACTATTTACACGCAATAAATATTTCCGTCGTCTTTTATTTCGTAAGTAAGGCCCTACGTACATAAGGCAATGTAAATCTTTGAAATTAATATTGTACCCATGTGTCGCGTGTATCGCGTCGTACTATGCACGGCAACTATAAATCGTCGACTTTTCTCACGACTATATTGACAAACAGGTAGCTAGCGACTGGTTTTGGCGATGACAAATAGAGATGACGATGTCGCTTCTGTGTACGAATTTCAACGACATTGTATTAAACCACTTATCGATAAAAATCGCCAGATTTTGAAAATGTACATCACCATGTATACGACGGGCATATATTGGTCATCGTAATCGTTTCAAAAATTACCTCGCGATTTTGTATTTTGAATCAAGAGCAAAATGAACAAGTTGCTTGTGTATTATTACATAATCCATTCTATGTTCCAAATTTTATTAAGATCCGTTCAGTCGTTGTAGATCAGATCGCATAAATTGACTAAGTTAGAACTTAATTAAGTCCTAAGTCACATTAACTTAATATATTTATATGTAAAAATATATTCTCTTTAAATAAATTTATTTAACTTAAATCTTTTGATCCACTACTTAAATTATGTTTTTTACGGATCAATAACATATACTGTGGTTACACATTTATGAATAGTTAAAATGTCATCAGATGTCATATTGAATTTATTGATATTAACCTAATTAACAGGGAAATGAGTTAATTTAATTAAAACCAAACATGAATACTGCCGGTTCGTGACTTTTACTCTGTTTGTAGAATTAAACAGCGCTCCGCTTATTATATTATTATAATTGATATTGGTTGGACGTGCATCTGTATGAATTTTGATTTTGCGATACATTATGCTTTGTTTACTCGCGCATTTACATTCAAATGAATCCTTTATCATGATTAATACGTCAGACAATAACCAACTATAGGCAAACAAGCTGAAATAAACTAAGGCGTTAAATAGTCAAAGAATTATAGGAATTAAATAAGATGATTCAGCATAATCGAAATCACACGAACAACAAAACCATAGACAGATTTATTAGACCAATAAAATATGGTATACTAGCTGTTGTCCGCGATTCTGTACGTGCGGAATTAAAGAAGAAAACTTAGTAGTCTATGTGTTCTTCCTGGCTATGTTCTTAATCTACGCCTAATTTTTAGCAAAACCCATTCAGTTATTGTAGAGAATATATATCATCAGCTCACTATACGTCCCCACTGAGGGGCTCGGAGCCTACCCTATATTACGGGTGACTAGGCCATAGTCAACCACGCTGGCCCAGTGCGGGTTGGTTGACTTCACACATATCTTTGAATTCCTTCTCAGATGTGTGCAAGTTGGATCACGATTTTTTCCTTCACCGTAAGAACGTCGGATAAATGTACATATGTTATCATCGAAAAACACATTGGTACATGGCGGGATTCGAACCCAGGACCTACAGATTGCAAGTCAAGTGCTTAAACCCCTGAGCCACCGACGCTCTTACTTTGTAGAGAATAATATTTGAATAATTTAAAATTTCCCCAACCTACAATTTTAACACGATCGAAAAAAGTGAATTCTACAATGAAATTGTTTGTCCTTTACAAAATAAATTGAATTTATCCTCTACGTGAAATGCTGTAACAAAAGAGAAAACTTTATTAACTTTCCAAAAAGGACCGATAACGCTACATTTGACACTGATAAAAATAATACTTATTTCTACGAACGCGTGCACTCAATGTTCGTTGCAATGTTTCTGTTGTGCAAATTTAACTATATTATTAAGATACGGAGAATTAACAGAAGCAAATGAAATAATAAAGAGAAAAGTTACCTACATCATTGTAATGATACGTGAATTACTTTTTATGGAAATTACACTAAGGGTTTATTTTTGAATTTCGAACAAAGGGACCATTAGTTTTTTTTATTTTATTTAATGGCATCGATTCTAAAGTTGGGTATTTCCTGTTGGACTGATCGGCGTAGCGAATAATTTAATTTTTTTACCATTGGGTCGATCGATACTATTTTCAGCGGCCCAATGTGATTATTTTTATAATTGGGCCGATTCATCTGTAGTCCAACGGAAAACACCTTTATATTCGTTTGTATATTTTATATTTTTATATTATCCTCATAGGGGGTGACACTTGAATAAGCGTAGGCTCCGAGCTCCGAGATTTTTTTTATCACTGTAAATTAACACATTGTGGACATTTGCTGGGCACAGGAAAGGTTAGCAATCTCGATATCCATTAACAAAAGAATCAAACGCAGTCAAATATTAAAAAAAAAATATTTATCATTAAAAATTCGCCAATTCATTGTTTATTGTATTAATGTTTATCGCTTCGTTTCTTAGTAATACAAAATCCTGCTTCGTATTACAATCGTTAATCATAAAAACTTCGATTATTCGACTCGAGTTGTTGATTAAGAATGTTGCAACAGTTTCAATTGTACCGTTGACAGCTAAATTGTTACTGCCGTTGTTTATTTGTCAACACGCGGTTACTTCGTTCAGCAATCAAACGTTGAAGAATGAAAACTCCGCGTTCTTATTGTTTTTAGTTTCCATTTTGTTTTGTACGAGTTTTGTTGTACGACATGTTTATAGAAGAAATGTCGCAACTTATTAAAGAAGTTGAATTAATGTGTTTACGTTAAATGCAGACATAATTGCTAAATAAGTATCTTATGTAAGAACTAGGTAACGCTCCTGTATCCGTCCGCGCGGAAATAAAAAATACTTAATTAGTAGGCTATGTGTTCTTCCATACTATGTACTACATCTATGCCTAATTTCTGCAAGATTCTAATTTAATCCAAATTTCAGGGAGATTCTTAATTAACTTGTAATTTAAGAACATAAAAAAGTATAAAAAAAAAGAAAATTTTGGACACATTTCATTGTTAAGCCCACTAGAATGGCTTTACTGTGATATATATTGGGTATTTAATAAAATAGCGAAACACAAGAGGCCCGCAAATCTTAGCTATAACTCTTACGAGAACTCAGACATGATAATAATCCGGGATAAGGGACCGATTCTTTATAATTATGTCGGACCGGACGCCTCCCTTTCCGTTTACCAACTTCCCTAACCTAATATAGAATAAACGATGTTATAATGTAAATTTTTCTTGTATTTTTATCATTATATTAATAACTAGTTGTCGCCCGCGACACTTCGCGCGGAATTGAAAAAAACTTCATTAATATGGCGGTAAAAGCGACTTACTAATTTGCTCTAAATATATATTTTTTTATATCAGAAGGCGACAAACGAGCGAGCGGCCACCTGAAACCGCTAAAATAGCAAAGTGACCGTTGCCCATAGACACACGCAATAGCATATGCCTACCTTTAATCGACGGAGGACAGGATACACAGAAAGAAAATATTTTCCCTTTCCATGCATCCTCTCATCCGGAAAGTCCACTTCGACTTCCCATCCTTTCCTTATAAGAAAAGGGTGTGAAGGGAAAGAGGTCTAAATTAGGCCTCCGGGACGCACACTCATCAGACGAAACGCGGAATTTCTTCCACTTCACGCCTGTTTTCTGTGTGGTGGTGGTATTTCACCGGGAGAACCTGGCCAATTCGTGCGAAGATGTTAAAGCGGTTTCTACCACTCTTAAACTTACCAACTGTTTCATTTCATAGCGTAGTACCAGTGTCTGGACAAACCTGAAGTGGGTTTATAGACACTTTTATTGTTCCTTGTTACATAAATAATAGCCAATGTGTGCTTCCAGACTATGTTCTACATCTATGACAAATTTCATCAAGATCTATGCAGCCGTTCCCGAGAAACCTTATGACAAACATCCATCCACCCACGTTTGGATAAACGTACGTATTTATAATATTAGGAAGATTAGAAAAAAAATAGTAGCATTAAGCAATCACGTGCAATAACACGTTTACAACTTTTGACATGAAATGTATAGATAAAAATTTGCTTTGTAATTATGTTTGTAACTCACCGATATTTTTTTATAAATGTACTTAATTTCATATACAAGATAACATTTAATTTATGGCTAGACTTCAATAACAAATTACTAAAGTCTTGGATAAGATTATAGTTTCATTTCATATGATAACTAGATTAATATTTTTACGTCTAATTTTTTACAAGAATGTCTTTGAATGCTTAACCTACTAACCTTTCTTTTGTTATAAATGCGAATGTTTGGATGGATGGATGTTTGAAGATAACTTTAGAAGACTGTATGGATCTCGCTAAAATTTGGCATCGATGTAGAAAATAGTCTGGAAGAACACATAGGCTACTAGTTATGTTTTTTTTTAATACCGTGCGGACGGTGTCGTGGGTGACGGGTGTGAGATGGAATAATACTTCTGATAGGATTGTAAATTTTTCATACAACATACATTTGTTATATTACTACTGCTAAGATAAACGTAAATGTGATCATTTAGAATTGTATAATAAATTTCGCAAGCGGAAAGTTTTAAAAAGTTTTCAGTGCGAGAGAAAAAGCGCAAATGTAATAAATAATAGTAGAGGTCGAGGCCGTGATCAGGTGTGCGTAACTGCTTCGCTGATTTACTCGCCAACTTGTTAATGGTCGAATTTGTGTTTTTTTTAACATTACTTAAAGATTTTTAAAATTATTTATCTTAAAATTTGATAATGGAATCAGAAGGTGGATCGTTTTTTAATTCAATTATGACCATTCATAAAATAATGTATGAAAATAATATCGTCAGCTTATAGTCCCCCCAAGAGGTTGAAACCTACCTTAAGTTCGGGGTAACAATAGGGAAGACAGAAATAAAATTGGACAAACATATCTGTTACATTTAATCACAAATTGAACAGTCCGTTGTCCTTAAATAGGTTGGTTCTTTTTGTTTTTAAACGAAATGTAGTAGTTGTAGCTAAGTTACTAACTTATTATAACATATTTTAGATGTTGGCTAAAGCCCGATCCTTCTTTATTATGTCGGATCTACGGCTTCCACTATCTAATAGAAACCTCCAAGTTTCCCTATCTATTGGAAACTTATCCAATTTAAGGATAATTAAAGTTTCAGCTCAATAAATAACATCTTGATCAAAACATAACATGAGCGGTGTCCTAGTTATAGACCTTATTTATCACGTATGATTATGTACTGAGATTTTTATTTCTTTACTAGGTGTCGCCCTCAACTCCGTCTGTGAGGAATTTAAAAAAAGATATTCAAACTTTCGTGAGACATTATAACAAATTACTAGTTTCGACCCCATCGGGGTCCTTCATCAGGGTGAGTGGGACTGGTATTATTTCGCAGTAATATATGTTAGTGTTTAGCCGTTTTTATATAAGTTTGTTAAAAAAATTAATAAGTAGCCTATGTGTTCCTCCAGACTATGTTCTACATTTATACCAAATTTTAGCTAGATCCATGCAGTCGTTCTGGAGATATCTTCAAACAAACATCCATCCAAACATTCGCATTTATAATATTAGTAAGATAGTAAGATTTACGTGTACAGTATCTTGGAATGATATAACTGAGGTGTATTCACATTACATCCAATTTAAAAACCAAGAAATTCCTTAGCTTTATTTTTAATTAATAAAACAGCAAATAAATGTTTGGAAAATCAAAGAACACATTAGAACTGTATAAACAAAAACAATGACGCTCTGATAAGTTTTACAAAGAACATTTATTCCCAACACTCAGATTATGAATTTACTAAGCCTCATCAATCAATATCGAAAATAAATTCGGCCTCAGCGATTCCGAAGACAGATCTGAAAGTAATTCATCTTATCTCAGTTGTGAATATACAACAAACGAGATACAACTTTGGATTATTATTCAAAAAGAGATTTTTGGAGAGGCTTAGGATTGTAGTAATGAAATTCAAGTTCTCTAACAACCTTTTTACTAAGTACAATATATGCTAAGCAACCGATATACAGATTTACTTATCAAATAATCCAGTCTCATTAAAAGGTTACACATATCTGAGAAGAAATTCAAAGATATGTGTGAAGTCAACGCATTAGGCCAGTGTAGTTGACTATGGCCTAGTCACCCCTATCATAGGGTAGGCTCCGAGCCCCTCAGTGGGGACGTATAGTGAGCTGATGATGATTGAAGGGTTGAAAACTCTAATCTTAACTCTGTATTTTTTAGTCTATCGATGAATAAAAACCAGGATAATTTAATTAATTCAGTAAAGTCCCACCTTACTCAAAATTCTTTATTACAATTTATTAATTTCTCAACTCTTAAGTGAAACATTGGCCTTTGGGATAAAAAGTTATGCTCTTACAAATTGTGTAAAGCGAATTTATTTGTAGCAATCGTTTTCTATTTAAGCTCCTTAACAAAACTTAAGTCGTTACTCTAAATAAGTTTCCTTTAATTTTACTTAGTTCTGTTATTGCGACGAAAATCGTTCCAAGTTGCAAATAAGCACAACTTACTTTTTATTTGCCTTCTAATTGATTGTCAGAGTTAGTGGCAGCGGAATTGTTTTTGCTTCCCTTTATGTATAAATGAGAAGAGAAAAAGATTTCGAGGAAAACAAACTTATTTAGTAGAATCAGGCGTTAATTTGCAAAATCCATCACAATTAGACAAAATAACAAAGTTAATTTGTAGCAAGGTTTTTTATTTTTACGTAATTGCGCTTAAGAATTAGCGAAAATTAGCTTACATTTTAGTGGAAGGAAAATGAAGATACGCGAATATTTTTTTTTAAATTTTAGTCGACATCACTAATGTCTTAAAATTTATTGCTTTTTCAAATAATTAAACGGAAGTTTGATGTTTTTACCGAATATTAAAATTGTTTTAAAATTTCAAATCTCCAAAGAATTTTAGGGTATAGCATGACTTAGTGACTTTCGTTTTGGAACTAATTGCTTAATTTGTCGACGAAAACACAAGGGATTTCCGAAATAAAAAAATCACCGAAGTTCCGACACTACAAAGAGACAACTGTGTTGAGGTTATATGAACTAAACCAGTAATTTAACAAAGAAAATTTTATCCTTGCCTGTTCTATGATTAATTAGTCACATTGGCCTAAATATTCTGTATATCCGAAAGTCGAATATGCTGTATTTAAGTGACTTATAAACCAACTTATCGCAATTATCTCTATATGTCCAGTCATGATGGTTTTTTTTTAAATTTGCAACTGTTTTTTAAAACGAAAAACCAGTGTATTCTCATCCATGGAAGCTGTTCTATAAACACAGGATGTTATTTCTTAAAACTGACTTAATAATAAATATTTTAAAAACACGTAAACTATTTTATATTTAACACGTTTAGTGCTACCGACTATGTTGATGAGTTCAACTTTTATACAAATAGTTTGTAACGGCATGTAACGTGTTAAAAAAATATACAAGTTCCAAATATCTAGAGAAATAGCATCCATCAGCAGATCAACGCTCTGTCTTCTCAGAGCCTAATTCAACACATTTCAATGCAGTGACAAATGTGAGGTTTTTCGCTTTCGGTTCAAGGGAATCTAAGTTGTGGCCACGAAACAAGCGATCTAAGAGATTGGGAACATATAAATGTAAGATGTGTATGTAAAATTAACATATTATATTTAGAAAATAAATTATTGTATTTTTTATTATAAGTTGAGGTAAAGATGTGCTATTTATTTTTCTTTTTAACAATAGCTTTGTACAAAATAAAAGATCAAATAAAAATCCGCGTCTAATATTTCAACGTGCCGAACCGAATCGCTGTTTTCATGACCCATATATCAGGCCTCGCAAAAACCTATACTAAAACGAAAATTCAAATTGAATGACAAAAAGATTGACGCGCCCGAGCCCGATAGGAACGGTTTCGTTTCGCAAAGGTTTTATGTATAGCTTAAGAAACTTATTACATTCCGGGAGATACATCGAGGAGCGTAATGGCAAATACCATTCCTCGGTTCTTCTGTTTCTTGTCAATGCACGCTACATATCTTGTTGTAAAACAAGGAACCGATACACTTTGTGTGGTACTTAATTTGGCTTTGAATTTTAACATGTTTTCCGTATTAACGTTTACATGTCGTATAAAAAGTGTATATTTAATACAGGAGTTAGTACCGATTGCTTTAAAAGGTAGGTGTTGGGTGATTAGCAGTTATTGTTCGCCATACACGGACAGCAATCGTCTTTAAGAATGCAGACAACGTCCGTGTGTGGCACTGATTGTTGTATCTAGGGCATCTGGTTTTTAATATTATCCTCATATTTAACTACAACTCTTACTTCTTAGATGCGAAAGTTTAGATGAATGGATGGATGGGATGTTTGTTAGAATATATCTCCAAAACTGCTAAACTAATCTCAATGAAATTTCGCATAGATGTTGAACATAGTCTACACGAATACATACTACTTATTAAGTATTTTTAGTTCCGCGTAAATTTACTCTCAGGTTACAATGAGTAATTGATAATCATAAAATCCTTGACATAGAGCTCTTCCAGATTATGTATGCTTGCTTATAAAATATAAGAGTTCAAAGTTCGGTGTATACCATTTATCAACGAACAAACATCTTAGATGTTTACGAACTATTTAATTCCAGCTCCCACAAGCAATAAACACACGAATAAAATTGTGATAATCTGGATAAAGGCCAAGAGTATGCATCTTCGGTTAACATAAAACAAATACAGAGTTATTTGGTAGAATGAGAAGAAAAAGATTCTATTAATGTAATTTAAAACATATCTTAATTAAATTGAAAGAAAATATAACCTTAATTCTAGGGCTTTTCTAAAAAAATACGTTATGTGGATTTTTTAATTTTAAACAAGTATCAGTCGCTTTTATTAGGATAACTAAAAAGTGACTAAGGCGACTTTCATAAGATTATTCAAGATATAACTGCGTATATGAAGAAGCGTCGGTGGCTCAGGAGTCAAGCACTTGACTTGCAATCTGCAGGTCCTAGGTTCGAATCTCGCCATGTACCAATGTGTTTTTACATTTCCGATTTACATATGTACATTTATCCGGCATTCTTAAGGTGAAGGAAAACAACGTGATGCAACCTGCACATATCTGAGAAGAAATTCAAAGTTATGTGTGAAATCAACCAACCCGAATTTGGCCAGCGTGGTTGACTATGGCCTAGTCACCCTTTACCTAGGGTAGGCCGAGCCCCTCGTACATATAGCTGATGATGATGAACTGCGTATAACTTAAAATAAGTAATTTACTTTTACTCTATAATAGAAGTAACCTTGTAATTTAGAATGAAAAATAAAATGCATCACTTCATTAGATCACGTGCGAAATGGGACAGAATTGAATACTTTTGATCGCGGTGAAAGAAAATACGCCATTTTCAGAGCCGGGCCGAGAGATTTAGCCTAAATCGAATCCCCCCCTCCCCACCAATCCGGAACGGCCTTAATTTAACGGACGAATTTGTCTAATTCCAATTCTTATGCTGTGACAAATTTAGTGATTTTTATTCAGGTTGCGTATTTTTTATAGGTTCCTTAAGTTTCGCATTTTATTCGATTGTAAAGTTCGTAAGTTAATTTGCTAAAAGAAATTAAAATTTCTTACAGCTAGGTCTCATAGAATTTCAACCAACTCATCCTTTATTTAACAAAACTACATGTTTTTGACTTAATTCGTGAATCTATTTTATGTAAATAGTTAAAAATTACCGTGGTAAATACGCTATGTCAATATAAATTTGAACGTTTAACTTTTAATATTTACTTTACAAATTAAGATATATTTGTATTTATTAAAAAAAAGGTTAAAATTTATAATCACAGTATTTAGATAGTTATTTAGTTTATGTTTAGATCGTTCTTTTTTTATTAACAAGCTGCGACTTTAGACTAATTCCGCGAAGAACTAAAAAAAAATTATAAATGGCCCTTGGTTTTTTCCAGAGTATTTTCTACATTTGTGCTAAATTTCATCAAGATCCGTTGAGTCGTTCCTGAGATACCTTCAAACAAACATCCATTCATCTAAACCTTCTCATTGTTAAAATGTTATGTTGAAATTCCAGAATTATTATAAAGTAAAAGTGTTGAATAACTCAGTAAAATATTTAACCAATATGAGTCCTCGTAACTTGAGCAGAGAATGTATATGCGCCAACTTTAAGTAAGTGTTAAAAACAATTTAATTAGTAGTGCAACTCTCTCGTAACTTGCAGCTAACTTGATGTTCTGCATTCAGGATAACTTTGCACTGTATGTAACAAGCTTTAGAGAAATATTAATCTGCACAGCTCCTAGTAAGCTGCATACGTTCTAAAACTTTTTGAACTGCTTTGACATATGATGACTTACCATAGATTTCTGAAACCTGAATCCTCGTTTAAATAATATTGTTATCTCTGTTTTGTCAAAAGTAATGACAGGGATGAGGATCTGTTTTATACGGACATTTTGGTCTCAGAAACGCACGATAAGTAAGCCTTATAGATTATTAAACCACTTATTCGATAAAATCAAAAGCTTGATCGTCACTTATTTTGTCTTTATTTGGACATGTTTGCTCTTATAGAGGTTGCACGGAAACTATTTTGTAGGTTAATTATAAAACTAACTTTATTAGAAACTACTATAGCTACGTTACCTAATAAAATTTATAAGGCAGTAATTTTCAAGAAAACGAGTACATTATTTAAGGAGTAATCAGAAAATATAGCACAAATTTTCTACCTCAAATAAACTTTACGTGAAAATTTCGATCCTTTTAGGCCTTAACATAAAAACAACCTCCTTTATGTACGAGCCAAGGTCAATGTTATATCGGTAAATATCACAAGGTAATTTTACTATTTTCTTAAAATAAATAATTAAAAGTCAATAAAATAAATTGAACTAGAACAGATTTATATTTCAATAAGCTTAGTTTAATAGTTTATTCTTGGAAACTTTTTAAACTGTCGGATGTAAACCATTGCATTGCTAAGTGGGTTGTTATATTTTCGGCCAAATACTACCAGAATGTTTTCTTGTTAGGGTATTCTGAGACGAAAACAATAATTAAATATTCATTATGACGAATTATCGCCATATTGTCTTCCGTCGAGGAAAACTCTAAGGAGCCTTGTTTCCTTTTGGGTATTAAAAATGCTGTTACGCATATTTTATCAATATCGATATTTTTTTATTTTTGTTTATTATTTATTATTTTTTTGAAGTTTATTGCGTATTATTTAGTGATTCAGTAAATAAAACGCTCATTTTTGTATTAACAGCCAGAAACCATGCGTGGAGTTTAGTTTTATCACCACTTAACATTAAAGGGGATCGTTGTCAAGCACTAGTTTGTACATAATAAAAATGCTTACGAGTTTTCTGGATTAAGTGACGATTAGTTTTATTATAGCCAAAACTAAACATTGTTAAAATAAAACGTGCTATTTTTATATTTAATACGAATCGATTAAAAAGCTTAAAGTATCGATAGATGTTTGGCCCATCCCTAGTCTGGCGGCGTCTATTAACGCTATTACGCTAATGATTTGCCCGAGCACAACACTCTCCGAATTACAAAACAAAGCTTTTAATAAAGATATTTTTAAGACGCCCTTCGCCTTACTTTATTCCTTTTTTCGACTTAACGCATTCATTTTTAACACACCATCAAAAAGTTTAAAAGACCATTAAAGAAACAAACATAAACAGGTAATGCTTTGATGATGCGTTAAATAAGACATGAATCCTTTATGTACATACATTGTTTATCACCCGAAAACAAAGTTTTACCAATTTTTTAGTTAGCTGTGATAATTTTAATTAACGAATACTCTCAAAAAATGCCATCGTAAAACATTTATTTTTCTTTATATATAAATACAATTTATTAAAATAAAAAGGTTAAATACTAATTATTAGTTTCTCATATTTTCTTAGATTTTAGTTGAAAATGAAATTACAAAATATGAAACTTACACTTCTTTTGTACACCTTATTGCGATTTCCATACAATTGCACTGCAGATTTGAATCCACAACCATTCGCTTCGCAATCAGTGCCTTAAACCTCTAGTCTATTGGCGCGTCAAAGATAGATTTCAATATTCAAATTAATTTAAAAATAAACTAAATAAAACGAGAAAATAGTAGAACATTGTTATCTTCGTAACGAATGTGGGGCATCAGTGAGTACAGTCAGCTGCATAAGTATTTAGCATAGCTTCAAAAACTTGTATACGCATTCGATTTATAAAAACAAAAGTAATTATGCATATATATGTATGTATGGTTCCGACCAAAAATACATGCTATCGACAAATACATGCACAAGTATTTCTGAAACAGAAGACATGTGTACAAATTTCTAAAGGTTTGTAAATGTATAAATATTTATGCAGCTGACTGTACTGTGTATTGTTAATGTGTGCCATAAATTGCTCCTAACCATTCATTTTATTGTACGTTTTGGGCGCGCAATTGTTTCCTTTTATTTCTTTTTGAATCCGTAGTTTCCTGTTCGTCGAGTTCATTTGTTATTTAAATGTTTTGTGAGATTTAAGTAATGATATGTGATTTAATTTTGATTATAAAACGAATATCGTATGCATTTGATACAAAATAATAGATGGTTGGTTACCTCCAAAATGTATGTTTTATTAATCAAACCTTCTTGCTTAAAAACATGTATTTATAAATAGAAAAAAGTATTAGTTCAAAACGCGAAGTCTATGATTTATTTGTTTGAATATTATATTTGATTTGACGTAAACATTCGGTAGTTTAAAATTATATAAAATAAAGAATACAGAAAGGCTAACTGTAATGTTTAAAATGGTCTAAAAAAGTAATGTTATGATATTCGTGTATCCCACGTTCGCTGTAATTCAGAACAGCCGGACACTCGCCGCGCGAACCGGACGCAATAAGCGAGCCGGACGCCTCCAGCTCGGGTCTTTCATATAAAAAAGCAATAAACTTTAAGTTTGCATTACAACCGGCAATAGAATATCGCCTTGAATTTATTTCCATTTTACCTCCAACACTGCGTAATTGCCAATTCCCTTTTGCTTGCGAATCGTTTAGTGATTTTTATTATTTCTTTTAGGAGAAACTTTTGAGCCTCTTTCTTTGTAGTAATACATTTCTATTAACGAAAAGTATTTTCTTTCTGTGGATCCTCTCCTCCGTCGATTAAAGGTAGGCAACGCATATGCAATTGCGTATGTCTATGGCACCGGTCACTTCACTATTTCAGCGATTTCAGGTGGCCGCTCGCTCGTTTGCCACCTTATGACATGAAAAAAAAGTTAGAAAGAAGGGAGGAAAAACAAAAAG
This sequence comes from Papilio xuthus, assembly GCF_000836235.2. NCBI lineage: Eukaryota > Metazoa > Arthropoda > Insecta > Lepidoptera > Papilionidae > Papilio > Papilio xuthus. Next base: position 4,336,918 of record NW_013532721.1, read on the forward strand.
ACATTATGCTAAAACGCGATACCAGCTTTAATATTACGCTAGTAACTCACAGTGTCCGTACAATGGTAATTAAACTACGGCGAAATTAAAATATTCGGTGACGTAAGCGGTTTTTAATGCAAAACAATGGCCATTATCGTTGCAGCGGCCACAAGGACTCCCATCTGACGCGCCAATCAAACCGTACCATGTTACACCAATCACCCTAGAGAATTAATTTCCTATGTAGACGATAATGAACCGAGTTTCGGGTCATTTGCGTCGATATTTCACGACCGTATGCTCTGGAATCATTGCACTGCGCAAATTTGCCCGCGGTCCGTATAATTTTCATCCATTATCGATTGCATGGAGTTCGGAATGGAAATGTTACTCGTGTGTTTAGACAGTGTGTTTAATTTAGAATCAAAATGGCTGCTGTCAAAAACCGTTGTAAATTATATCATCACAAAAAAACGAACGGCTACCAGAAATCTAGTACAGAGAAAAGTCAACACTGTTCCTAGAAATCTGCCTTAAGTTAGGAAGTTGCAAGAAACTTCTTTCAGTTTTAATTGGGCCTTGTTTTCCTCTGAATAATAAGGGGTAAAAATAAATCATGTTGTTTTGAAACGTCAATTTTGTTGCGAAAGAAAAAAAAATTGGCACGAAGTTTTGTGTGTCGAAATTTTTGAGAGAAAACTCTTTAATGGAATGTCGTTTAGCGAGTCAACCCGAAATGTTAGCGACAGACTGCCATTTGTCACATTTTCTAATCTAGGTTTTGTCGTCAAATATCTTTTCGTAAAAATAACTTATAAGTTGCTAAATAGAAGGTTATCTGAAGGTACTTTTTAGACGTAAGAAATGGTTATTTATACTATGTTCTTATTTTTATTAAAATATGTACATACAGATTTTTTTATATTTTTTGTAGCAATAATATTATTCAGATATACATTTTAATATTTCAAATTCTAACATAAAAGTTTAATGTTAGCGAGGGATATTTTAAAATTTTAAAACGTGCAAATTAAGCTTACTACAACTTTTACGTAATTTTCAACATGTATGCGCTAAAATTTGCTATGATGTGGTACAAAATAATATCAAATATACTTCTTGAGTTAAGTGCAAATAGCGATACGTAAGAGTCATTTTATTTAAGAAAAGAAAGCTTAACGTGTTATTATTTTAATTTTAAATATCCTCATATACTTACATCTACATTGAATTTGACAATTCAAATAACAGAATGCAAATTTGACTTATGTTTGTTTAACAATAAATAGACTTGACGTAAACTAGTGATAAATTTTCATGTAACTTGCACCACGACTCCACACGTGCGTCCCGTACTCACAAAATACAAACACTCTATTTGCGAACACTAAATTTAGAACGAATTTTCGTAAAATCGTATTCTGCAGCAAAAGTTTTACCGCATTTCAAAAAAGTTGTACTCCGATTTTAAAAAAAAATTACATCGCCTGTCATTAAATTTAACTATACATTATTTCTTATGTAAAAAAAAAAAACTAATTAGTAGCCTATGTGTTCTTGCAGATTATGTTCTACATCTAGGCCAATTTTCGACGAAATCCATGCAGCCGATCTAGAGATAAAGATTTTACAGTGGTAGAGCCCGCTTTAACATCTTCGCACGAATCGGCCCGGCTCGCCCGGTGAAATACAACGACCACACAGAAGACAGGCGTGAAGTGGAAGCTAATCCGCGTTTCGTCTGATGAGTGTGCGTCCCGGAGGCCTAATTTAGTCCTCTTTCCCTTCCCATCCTTTTCTTTATAAGGAAAGGATGGGAAGTGGAAGTGGGCTTTCCGGATGAGAGGATGCATGGAAAGGGAAGATATTTTCTTTCTATGCATCCTCTCTTCCGTCGATTAAAGGTAGGCAACGCATATGCAATTGCGTATGTCTATGGGCAGCAGTCACTTCGCTATTTCAGCGATTTCAGGTGGCCGCTCGCTCGTTTGCCAACTTTTGATATAAAAAAAAGATACGTTCAAACAAACGTTCGAGAAATAAAATAATATGATATATGTCCTTGTCAACACTTGTTCAGATGTAAAATTAATTTAAAACTTCATGGTATATCTAGAGTAAATAACGTTTTAAAGGAAAATTGCACTTTTAAGTTAAAAATGTAAACAAAGTCTTTGAAAATGTATTGTCAGGTTCATATTTTCGCTTCGAGAAATTTTAAAGTAAGCTCATTATTTCGGTTAGAGCAAGGAATGGCCATTTCTCTGCGTCTATCCAGCGTGAATTTTTATTCGAGTGCACAGACAGTTTGAAATAATATTTTTATAAGAATTGTCTATCTGATATTCATTGAATTGTTTCGATTTTCATACGACGATTGGTTTATCTGCATAAAAATTTAAAATGAGAATTTTATTTCAATAACGTGAATTTATTGCTTGTGAGATATTTTCTTCAAGAAAAGCATCAAAAGTTGTTACATTTTAATGCAAAATATGTTAAATAAATATGACTAATTTAAGTCAAATTAACTCTTGAATTGCCGGACCAAAATCTCCTAGGAATGCCTGTTATGAAAACACACAATATGACGGAAGGTTCACCCATCCTTGTATTTGTTTTCAACAGCAAGCATACAACTAGGATATAAATTAAACATCACCTTTACTAAGCCGTTCGGAATATTCAGAGTCGACAAACATAGAAAGCCAGAGGTAGCAAATATTTGAGTGATTGCCATATACAAAGCATCGGTGGATTTTGCGAATTGTAGCGCTATTCATGTTTAGTTATTGATGAGGTCTGAGTGAATCGGAATGTATCCCAATGCTGCATAAATACGCCAATAAAGTGAGTTTTATCGAAGTATTCATCTTCTATTGAATATGATTTTAATACAAGGTTACGAAGTATAAAAATTTGTATAATTTGAATTCAATATCACTATTGAAACGTATATAGCAAAAGTAACTGGCAACCAAGATTCCGTCCGTGCGCAAAAAAAAAACTTAATAAGTAGCCTATGTGTTCTTCCAGACTATGCTCTACCTCTAAGCCAAATTTTATCGAGATCCTTGAAGCCGTTTTGGAGATACCGTCAAACAAACATCCCTCCATGCACATAAATATTCATATTTATAATATTAGTAAGAAGTAAGATTACGATTTTTTTTAATAATGTTATAATAGTTGTAGTTAACAAAGTTTGTGCTCAGCGAGACATTTCTGGCAAAATGTACAAAATTTACTCACTTTCTACCTTAATTATGTTAACTCAAATAGTTTTTTTTATATATTTATTCAATTGCACAGAAGCTCTCGGGTACGCCCGAAACTCCTCTAGAAAGCTCGCGGCAAGTCAGTTGCAGCAAATATTTGAATTGTAGAGTGGGATTGGTTTGCTTTCTAGGTATTCAAAGGCGGTGTTTACATCGAAATATAGAAATTCTTAGCCGCGGTCTTCGTCGGAGCAGTTTTCTTGTTTCACTTTGGCTCTTTGAAATTCTCACAGAGTTTAATATCATGCTTGTGAAGTGACATTTGATCAAAGCATGAAGCATTATAAAATTTTGTTTAAGACACTTGTAAGGAAGATTTTCAAAGATAGTAAATAGAAGTATTAATGTTTACTTTAATAAGGAATCTCCATATAACCTGCTTGCATCTACAGCCAGCCAGCTCTACAGCCACCGTGCTATTAATAAAAATAGTCATCAACAGCTCACTATACGTCCCCACCGATGGGCTCTGAGCCTACCCTAAGGTAAGGGTGATTAGGCCATAGTCAACCACGGTGGCCAAGTGCAGGTTGGTTGACTTCACACATATCTTCGAATTTCTTCTCAGATATGTGCAGTTTGCATAACGATGTTTTCCTTCACCGTAAGAAGGATAAATGTACATATGTAAAAAAAATGCATGTAGTAAGATCGTAAATGGATAAACACATTGGTACATGGCGGGGTTCGAACCCAGGACCTGCAGCTTGCAAGTTAAGAGCTTGACTCTGAGCCACCGACGCTCTAAAACTAAAAGATTACTTCTATCAGACTTTGGTACCTGACGCTCGGTCTCTCGTCCCTAGAACAGAAGCGATTTGTGGTCGCTCCTCATTGATGACGAGTTCAGCTCGCTCGCTGTACACAGAATGGACTGTAGATATGCAGGTCAGTCGCAGCTGGCCGCGCTCGAAGCTGTCCGGACGTACCATGAATGATAGTTGGCTTATTGATGCAACCTGCAAGAAATATACAAAAACAAACCTATAATGGTGATTCTATAACTTTGAAGATTGACAATTAATTTACAGGAATAATCACTCACTCGGTAACTCAATTCTCAAGAGACGTATTTGGATCAATGGCAATTTTTATAGCCTAAATTTGTAGCTCAATCTAATTGTACATAGTATTGACCTGTGATATACCTTTTTAGAAGATTCCGCAGTGGGCATAGGATCTGTTACATCTTCTTCTAACGTGCTATCGGTTAATGGAGGTTTTGGAAATAGCACGGTGTCTTGACTTGGTAGTAGTTCCCCTTCCTACATTAACAAAAATTCAATAAAAGCATTTATAATTATAATATTATAATTGCGAATGTTTAGATGGATGGATGGATATTTATTTAAAGTTATCTCCATAACGGTTAAATAGATCGTAATGAAATTTGACATACATATAGAACTCAGTCTGGAAGAACTAGGTTAGTAATTTTGTTTTTTTTTTTAATTTTGCGTGAACTGAGTCGCGGGCAACAACTAGTTTTTTAAAATTCATGAAATTTGTTTCCAACGTAAATGGTTTTCAATCATTTAAAAATAGTTTAACTGGAAGTGAAGATTTACTAAAAACGATACTAATATTATTAAAATAAACTAATACAAGAAATAAATTTGACAATTATTAGTGTACTCCGTATTCTCGTCCTATGTCATATAAATAGAACTCCAACTAAGTAATGGATATGTTCCAAATTTGAAATGATTGAGGATGTAGGCACCTCCGGTGGAAAATCATTAATCAATGTGTGGAGGCAATTAGCGTACAAGCCAATTGTTAAAGAAAATAATATTTTCGTTCAAAGATACCTTAAATAAATAATATTTTTGTTGTAAAATCTAAAGAAATGTCTTGTTTCTCTTTACTTGTTAAGTTTGCAAAGAAATTTAACTCACATTTTATAATTTTTTAATTCGGCCTTGGCTAAAGTAAGATAAGTTTAAAATGATTTTATTCGGCAAATAAATTCTTCGTCGCTTTGACGTTATATTTATCTTGAGATTTTTTTTATTTGTCACAATATATTTAAATTTACGTCCAAGAAATAAATTTTGGAAAATATTTGTTATGATTTGTCTTCTTTTAGAAAATGTGTAGAACTTAACAAAATAATTTAACGTAACATTGAAAAAAAAACTGTCACTCTACCTGTATTGTATCGACGAAAGGTCCAAATGTCTTCCACGGTCTGAATATAATGTTGCTATTTTCATCACCAGGAGGTGTGGTGCTCTGATCTTGTATGTGGGGGACATCTATAGCAACAGCAGGACTGGGAAGTATTCTTTGCTGTATTATAGGTTTGCCTTGGATCTGTAAAAAATATTAACCATTTCAAAAGTACGGTCTTGTAGTCAATTAAATACCCAAATATAAACTTTAACTGTGAATTTATTTACGAGCCCAAATGTCGATTCATTCCTCTCTAATGTTAAGTGAACTTGAGGAATACGTTTGATATATATTTTTTTTAATAAAAGAAATCTACAGACTTGATTAGCGTTAGGAAAGTTAAGGGACTTTACCGATCTTCACGATTACCTCCCCGATCGTTGCGTCTCGCTACATTCGAAATTTGAAATATTCTCAAACATGTTTAAAACTGGCCTATTATAAACGAAAAAATATACATTAAAAAAAACTATATCTCTTAGTATACGTAGATGAAATTACTTCGGTCGTCAAGGGATACACTTAAATTATTAACGCATTTTGAGGTTAATGACAATAGAAGTGAAAGAATAAAATGGAATTAGCAACACAAAGAGCCAGAAGCGGACGCGACTTGAATAAATTTTTCATACATGACTTTTATCTCGCCTACGGGCTACTATTTTAATGGCGAATGGTATTTCACATTACAGAATAAAAATTCCCGACCAAAAAATATTTAAAAAGAAAATGAAATCCACAGGTTGTTGAATTAATTTAAGAAGATTAATTATTTAATATAAAAGAAATTATATAATTTTTGCCTAATAGTAGGAGAAATATCTAGTACTTTTTACTAAACTTACGGATTAATTGATGGATGTTTGTTTAAAGGGATCTCGAAGAAATTTATTTTAGATATAGAACATAGTGTGGAAGAATACATAAGCTTCTTATTAAGTTTTTTTTTAAAATTCCGCGCAGACGGAGACGCGGGTGACAGCTAGTAATACTATAAACATAACAATAAAATCAGATTGTGAAGATTAAAAAAATCGAAAAAAAAAAATCACATCAGTCAAAGTACTAGGATGTCATAGACAAGCAAGGAATTCATCTTAAGATTATTCGAACGCAGAATGAAAATGGGGACAAAGAATTTAATACCAACAATGTAAGTGCATTAAAAAGCCGGCAGACAAGCGAGACAACGTCAGCGTGACTGAACAAGAAATGTAGTAAAATGCGAACATCAAACTATCTCTTGTGAAAAATCTTCGTAGTTATTTCTCCTGTCTCTATATTGTGTAACAATTTATACGGACAGAGCATAATAGTACCAGTGACAGTTGTACCGAATACGGTACGTACGTACGTAATAACGTATATTTATTTTTCTTATTGATAGGAAACAATCAGTATTTATCGTTATTAAAGATAAATTTTAAATATGCTTAATTTAGTGATGGACCGTTAGGAGAAGACGAAGGACAGGCGATTTTGGCGATGTCTTGTATCGGAGGCCAATAGCCACTTTGGGACGCTGCGCCAGCGGAGTACGTAATACAGTGAAAGTGGTAAAATGTGAGAATCGAATAAGTTCAAATATAGCTAATAATGTACGGAATCCTCATAGGGAGAAGAGCAAGATGACGATAAATATTTGTCGTTTTTTTATACTTTCAATAAACAGTTTATATAAAATATAAAACATACGAGTAAGTTTTGCAATACGTAAGGAATAAAAATAATTTCATATTCACTTGTCTTCTATTAAATTTGTTAATAATTAAATCAACGTAACTTTAGCTTAACGTAAAGGAGTGTAAGAAATCTCGGCATGAACTTTCTTATCATCAACTAGCACCCTTTCAGAAAGTTCGCAAGACAAATAAAAGTTTCCTGTTGGAAATGGTTCACTTTGCTTTGTTCTATTGTAACGCGGGAATTCTTTAATTTGAAAAGGGTGTTTACTGGAGTTGTTAAGTGCGTTTAAGGCACTTGTATTCAAATTTGTCAAAATAACTACTGCTTATTTAATTCTAAAACAAACATTTACATTTTTTTTTCGATATTTACTTCTGTGTTTATACCCTTTTTTAGAAATGTAAATGAATGTATCCTTAGAAGAACTCTAACGTATAGATGGAAGAGCACAAAGCCGTGCTTTTTTGAATTCTTCTTCGTATACGGATCAAGATCTAGGACTAATTTTGTATGAATGATATCACATTACAACCGCAGTTGAAAACAGACGATTGAAATGTTTGCTTAGCACACGTTTAAACGCACATTAAGCTGAAATAGATTTTATTCTCGTTAAGTTAATAGTTCTATTTGTTTCAAAGGCAGAATAAATGCAGGAATCAACGTAATCCTCCCACTTTAAGCATTGATCCTACTTGGCTGACTCTAAATAATTCACGGCGATTTCGCTAAGCGATGAAATCGACCCGAAGCGTACGGTTGAATGCGTCTTAATTATTCTATTTATTTATTCGTGATGCTGTTTAATTATATCTTTAACACGGTGATTGCATGATTCTATAATCGTAACAATTTCATCTATATTTATAATAGTCAGATGTTTTTTTAATTTTTTTTTGCTTTCCAGAAATAAAGTAGATCATTTTTCTAATGTTACTCATATTTTATATCATAAATGCGAATGTTTAGATGGATAGATTGATGTTTGTTTGAAGATATCTCCAGAACTACTGAACGGATCTCGATGAAATTTGGCATGAAGGTAGAACATAGTTCTTCCAGAATACATAAGCTACTATTTTTTTTAATTCTGCGCGTAGGGAGTCGCGGGTGACAGCTAGTTAACCCATAGTTGTTAGTATTAACCTTTCTAGATTTATTTTGTGTGATCCGTACTCAACTATTATTAGTATGTCGATAAATCTCATCAAGATTGGGTATCGACTAAATGATATTAGTCTCCAAGTGTCAAGAGCGATGACAGCTCTCGATCATTCCGACTTGTCGTCGATGTAAAGCGATCCAGTAAACTTGCGATCAAGTCATGTTCGTGTTTATCACTGTCACCAGTATTGATGGCAACGGCTTCTAACTAAAGTGAAACAATTATTCCGCTTTGCTGACTTTGAACTGGACATGTTTTTCTTTAAGTTTCTGATTTATAAATTACTTTCATTTAGATGTATTTCTGTAAAAATATAATAGAGCCATAAAGTCAAGTGAGTAAAAGTAATGTCAAAAACCTTGCTTAGACTGCAGTCGCCATTTTCTGCATTTCTAGACGTAATCCAACAAACATAAAAAGCGCCGAGAGCGAAATGGTAAAATTGTTTTGACTTCTAAATGTGAAAGAATTCCATTTGAATAATGTTTTAAAACATAACAGAGCGATGTTCACGAGGTCCTCGACAGTAGAACAGAAAAGAATAAAATGAAATTAGGAACACAAAGATTATGAAGCGGACGCAACTTGAATAAATTTCTCATCTCTGACTTTTAACCTCCATTATACGAGTTACGATTTATCTACAAGCTTGTACGTTATAAAATATTGTAGTGAATTTGGAAAAGGGCCCTGAAGCGCTGAGATTCATTTATATGTAAAGAAGGACGAATAATAAAATAGAGACCAATTTTTATTTCAAACTTTCTTACAATACAACAACTTAAAAATAATGTACACGTAATTTTATAAAACTATTATTAAAAGTCAAAAGTATGATAACGTCCAAACTATACTAAGTTAGAGAAAAACATTAACTAAACTTGAAAATATTGTTAAGAAGAAAATCCGACACTGTGCCGCGGCACCGCCATCCCGGTGTACAGGCGCAACACTAGCCTTATTAAAATATCAACGTTTATGTCCCCTCGCTAATCGATCTGACACTTGACTTGGTAACGAAAGCGCGACATTCGCTCCAAACGATTCTAACGAAAATGTCTAAAACGATTGACTTAAAATTAAATTATGTCAATCGCTAAAACTTTTCGCTACAAAATATTCTGTAAGTTTTTATCGGTTATTGAAAAAATATTTACCAGTTGAAGTGAAGTCTTAAATTCGATGGAAGTGTATTTGCTTTTATCCGTACAATTTCACAAAGGCTACAATTTTGCCGCCAAATATCCCGTTAGAATTTCAGCATGTTTTCGATGCCAAAAAATTTCAAGAAATTCCAAACTGCGGTACGGTTTTTTATTGAATTAAAGAATAGTTTGAAAATACCGATATAAGTTCATTGCATTATTAACGGCAAGTCATAAAATCAAAGCAAGAATAATAGTATTTATAAAGAGGTTTTTAGTACCATTTATTCAAGCATTCGACGTAACCGCCTACCACGAGCCGAGACAAGCGACTAATTAATGAAGCTAAGGAATCGCAGTAATTGCTTTTAAAACAACTAGCAAATTAGATTTATTGAAAACATATAATATATACTTATCTTAATGTGTTTTAGTTAAAAAATAATACGTATAAGTGTAGACTGGATATTAGAAAACAAGTATTGGAAAATTACCATTTACCCCTAGCTAGAGACAGACGCACCAGTATATAAGGTGGCGCATTTTTTGCATCGGCACCAGTGCATAACACCATCCACATCACTGAGAACCTCAGAAAATGAAAAACATTATACGAGAAATAGTCAAGAAGAGAGGTCACGAGAGAAACTAGGGAATGGTGCACAGATACAGACAGAGATGAATTAGAAACTTATAATTTAATGCAAATCCATTTGACTGAAGACGGATCATAAGAGAATCTATAAAAAGCTCGTAAACGACAAGCGTATTCGTAAACCTAGTTGTACGAATATAAAAAGAAATATTAGTTCATATCACATCAAGAAGTTCGTAAAAAATCGTAAATGCTTCTTCATATTAATATAAGAAGACACCAAAGAAAAGAGGTCATGGTTTTTATAAACATTAATCAGAAATAAATGAATAGGAAAAAACTACACTTTTAAACAACATTAATGTCTTTTCCTTTGTGTCTCAGACTAATATAGATTCAGATCACGTTCTTGGGTCATCACTAGGCATCGTATGTACAGCCTCTCCTATCTAATTACATATTCAATAAAGGATACGTATGCATAACATTGTGATATAACATACGTTTTATTAGAAATTAATTGTGTTTTTTTTAAATTATATTTAAGTACGAATTACTAATAAAATTATGAAATATTAATAATATTCTTCGATCTTACCGATAGAAAAAGTTAAGTTTCTGTTTAAGTTGATTATCGATAAAACACGTATAAAATGACATTTTCTAAAAACGATTCCTAGCTAGATCGATTTATCGCCCCCGAAACACCCTATATACTAAATTTTATGGAAATCGTTGGAGCCGATTCCGAGATTCCAATTATATATATACAAGAATTGCTTATTTAAAGATATCAGATTTAAATAAATATATCATTTTATACATAACTCGTCAATGTTTTAAACTATGGTCGTCTTTTGTATTGGAATCCGAGATACACCTTAGGTCACTTCACCTAAGAAGCATACGTGACCATCAACTCACTATACATCCCCACTAGGGGGCTCGGAGCCTACCCTAAGTTAGGGGTGACTAGGCTATAGTCAACCACGCTGGCCCCACTGAGCATGGTTGGTTGACTTCACACGTATCTTTTTTTCACAGATCAAATTGAAAATCGAAAAACACATTGGTACATGGCGGGAGTTGAACTCAGAACCTGCAGTTTGCAAGTCAAATGCTTAACCCTTTCGCCTTCGACGCTCTCTAAAACGCTATAAGATGCATATAAGCAAGTTACATTGTTTTTATATACAAGCAGCATTACAAATTCGAAAATAATAATAATAAAACAAGAATGAATAACACGGTATAATAATTCGAAAATATTTTTTTAGATATAAAATTTGTCGATTTATGTTGAAGTGGCGATGTCAGAACGTCAACAATAACGCGCAGCAACCCTGACAGGTGCTCCCCAGTGGAATCATTGTTGACGCATCGCGTTATTTTTCTTTATTCTCCTAAAGTTTGCTCTCACAATTTCAATTTTCGTTATTCCGCCGAAAAGCCAATATAGACGCGTATTTCGGCCAGTTTCGTAAGCGTCTATTATTCGATGCTTTATTTTTATTTTTCTTTCATCTTTATATTAGTTTAGTATTTAGTGTGTGCTTTTTTTGTGATATGATTTTTCGTACCTAACTCAGAAACCTAAAGCATGTTTAATAAGTTCAGGAGAAACTGTGTCTATTTTAGATGGAATTCTTCGAAAGTTTATTTTGCCTTTCGCGTTCTTTTTTTTTCAAAGAACATTTTGTTGGATATAAGTTTATTAACACCTCATTGTGTTTCTATGAAAACCTTACGTAAGACGTCTTTATCAATTTACAGCAGAGGTTTAAGGCGAAATAACGGTTAAGAGATTTTAATTAAACCTGCTCAATAACCTCAAGCTATTTTATTTTAATCTAATAAAGGATAAGTTTTGAAAGCTTTATTTTGTTTTTCTTTCGTATTATTATTAGAATTCATTCATTTGACTTTAATGTGATTTAACCTTCGATATAAATACGTCAGTTTTAAGTGAAAATTAATTACGTTTTAAATGTTGCAACTGAAAATTGTATAAAGAAATAAACAGCTCAAAAATATTGCAAAATAAAAAATAAAATAAAAAAGCAGACACTGGCATATAACAACTAAAATTGTTAGCTAGTAAGTAACAAAAGAAAAAAGCAACATAAAAAATTTGTATAGTAAAATCAATTCCTTTTAGAGTCGGAGTATATGAAGATGTAAACAAGATAATGACTTTCATGAAGACGCACAGACATTGAATGTAATTCTATGGAGGTAGATGAGAACACTGGCACACGTAATGGTGGAATAAAATCCGCGCGCCGAATACAAATGGGTGCAAAGTATCGGAGTAGTATAGTACACCCAAAAAAACTGAA